>NC_136701.1:4601377-4771377 GCF_947650265.1 Symphodus melops | reverse complement strand
GCTGTTCCTCACTGAAGCTTGGAAAGAGTCTCAGAGTTCACACATCACACCTCCATTCATCACACAGACGTCATTAACAAGAAGTGGGAACTGTAACCGAGTTAACTGAGTGTGCACGACCTTCTCTAATGAGTTATTGAGCACCTAATTGTCAGAGAGGGTGTTTGCAAAGGAGAAAAAAAAACAAAAAAACGATCTGCACATGTCAAGTAAAAAGGAGGAGAAATGATTGAACCTTTCCAGAAAAAAAAGCAGTAGCAAAAAAAAAAAAAACTGGTTTTTGTGACGAAAATATTGTCCGTGTGGATTTTGGTGACCTCCATGGAAAAAGTACAGCATCTCATTTATTTCCTGATTTTCATGTACATCTTAAAGCCCTAATTTTACACAGCAGAAATGAAGTATATCCTCCGTAAATGTCACGACTGTCTTCAATGAGTGAGACGAGTGAGTCCAGCCGGCTGTGTTGTTGCCGGGCCGTGTTTCCATCATAACAACACGGACTGGACATCTTTGTGTATGAAGCTGTTTGAGTCAAGGACTAGAGAAAAGATGAATAACATAGTCTACTCGTTGCTTATTTGGATGTCATGTAAGTGTCTTTAGATCACGTTCATCCCGTGTTCACGTCCGTGCGATATGAAGCTAGAGTGCTAACATTAGCCTGCTAACACAACAATAAAGGTCACAGGGAATCACACCTCCAGCAAAGGGCAATTTTGTCCGCTGCTCGTGCAGGAGTGGCCTTGCAATTATTATTATTTATTTATTTTTATGAAAAACAAGAAATAGTACCAGTTGATACTATACTGTTAAATTCTGTCTATAAAGACTCCAACGGAGACGCCTGTAGTGCAGTGGCAGCGCACGAGTCACCATGTATGGAGGCTACAGTCCTCGAGCGGGCGGCCCGGGTTTGACCCCAGCCTGAGGCCCTCTCTCTCCCCAATTTCTGACACTATCCACTTTCTCTCTCTCTCTCTCTCTCTCTCTCTCTCTCTCTCAAATAAAGGCAGAAAAAAAACCCCGAAAACATAATTTTAAAAAAAGGACTCCCACATGCAGCTTTTTATGCGGCTGAAAGCTCTTACTCCTGGTGCTGAAACGCTCATCCAGGCCGACGTCACTCTTTGGATTTACACGTCTTTTAAAAGATACAAAATATTCAAACGCAATAGGTCGTACAGACGTATCCTCCAAAGGTGATTCGAGTCAGAGTATTTCATGGTCCTTTAAATGCAGGGGTTATGAAAAGTAGATATCCTTTCATAGTTGGAAAAAGGACAACTTACAGAATCAAAGCTGAAGGCTGCAAATGTCCTCTGTCTCTGAAGAATCTACAAACATTTTACAGTCACCTTTAAAGCCCGCAGCCAGGGTTTCATCTTCAAAAGACACATTTGAGGTGGAGTATCACGTTTAAAGTGAAATCCAAGTTTCAGCCTAACAGCTTGAGATGATGGAGTGTGTCATGTTACATTAGTTTGACCTCTGAGGACTCGTTTATCAAACTTTTCTTCCACAAGAAAAGAAGTCTCTCCAAGAGCTGTGTGAAGTAAAAGCTCAAAGGTCTTTACTCTTGTCCCCTCTGGCACACACACACACACACACACACACACACACACACACACACACACACACACACACACACACGGAGGGAGATGAACGAAGTCATGAGAAAATAAAACCACTTCAAGTATATTTATCAGAGCTGCAACATTTCTGCAGTCCCTCCACGCTTCATGTTCTTCATCCCCCCGTGTGCTCATCAGCCTGCAGCAGATGGACTGTGAGGGGTTAAACTTCCTCACTGTGCTGGCTGCTAGCCTGCTACCAAACACACACACACACACACACACACACACACACACAGAGGGCAGCTCTCCCTCAGTTTGCCCCAGTGTTTCACAGTCACAGGCTTGGAGCAGAGTGACACTGTGCCACAGAGTACCATCCTGCTCCTCTGTGCCGCCACGCCAGGACCGAGCGAGAAAATTAGCCCGGGGTCTTATCCCTGGCCCCGCTGGAAACACGCTGAGGGCCCGCGTGGAGCTGGCATTGGACGGGACTTGGCATTGGATGCTGTTTGTTCTGTGCAACTCTCTCTCTCTCTCTCCCTCCCACTCTCTCTCTCTCCCTCTCACTCTCTCTCTCTCTCTCTCCCTCTCACTCTCTCTCTCTCTCTCTCCCTTTCTCTCTTAGTCTCTCTCTCACTCTCTCTCTCTCTCTCTCCCTCTTTCTCTCTTAGTCTCTCTCTCACTCTCGCTCTCTCTCTCTCTCTCTCTCTCTCTCTCTTTCTCTCTTAGTCTCTCTCTCACTCTCTCTCTCTCTCTTTCTCTCCCTCTTTCTCTCTTAGTCTCTCTCTCTCTATATATATATCTCTCACTCTCTCTCTCCCTCTCCCTCTCTCCCCCTGTATTGGGGCATGAGCAGTTAAAAAAATCAAGGATGAAGGGTTTTTAAAAAATAAGTGACGCTTCAGGAAAGAAGTCACAATAAGTCACAAGGTCATTTTAACTTTGTTCTCATAATCTTTATTCTGGTATTTAAACTCTCTTTTGACGTTTGAAAAGAGTATTTCTCAAACTGCAAAAAAAAACAATCCAAGTTTTTTTTTCCTCATACCTTGCAGTTAGTTTGACTTTATTTTCAACAATTTCAGAGACCTATGAAAAGGAAAAAAAAAAAATTCTCCTCCCTATTTCTTTTTGCTTCGGTCCTGACCTTCATATTCCTCTCTGTATCTGTGTACCAGCGTTAATAACACACTCCTATGTGTTCAACCCCTGTGTGCCAGCTTGGCTCTGTCTTCAGCTGTTTGCTGCACACAGCTGCAGAGAAAAGTTACCTCCTTAAGGACAGCGGCTTTAAGAAAAAGACGAGCAGATATCTACAGCGAGAAAACAGATCGAACTTCGCCGGTATAAAGATGCGAGGCTCGGGATGCACAGCGGACCTTTGACACTGACCCTGAACATCCACACAGAGCTGCAGTTGTTTATTCTGCCTGTGCTGGGAACTTGGACTCTCCCCGTTACCTTCAGCTGCTGCCAGAAATATCACCAGGATACAGATGAAGAAGCAACATTAAACATTGTGTGTCCTTGGCTGTGAGTTAGCGATCTCCTGATGTCACAAAGACAACCGAGCAAACTTCCCCGGCATTAAGAGGACGAGTGAAACAAGTAACACAGTGCAAACAAACGGTGTAGAAATAAATCTCTACGGGGAGCGAAGACGCTGTTGAACGTGACGTAACTTTTTCATTAGCAGCTCCTTGAAAAGTTATTCATAAACACCTCCGCTCGTCGCTGTGTTTCCATATAAGGCTTATCTCGCAGATATCCTGCAGCGTCGGATGTTGACACCAAAACACATCATGCTGTTTGTGGAACACTTTTAGCAAAGGTGACGGACACACGGCACACATCGCAGCTCTTTACGGAGGTTAGAGAATGATTCATGGTCTTATTTTTATTTCTCAGTGGAGGCAGTCGGGGGGGGAATTGAGTCTGATTATTAAAGTTGGGCCCGGAGCCTTTCAGGAAAATATGATCCCCGGTCAGCAAGGTGCTGGACACAAGTCTAAAGTTTCACAGATTTTTACGATTAGGGAAGGAGTGACTTTTTAGCGCTCTCACATGGTCTGTGTTAGTGTGATGAGGAATTCCAGAGTGTTTCTGTTTAAAAGGTTGGATGATATTACGAGAGAGAGGGGCGGCTCGGACAGGATTAGACAAAGTGTTTTAATCTCCGCTGGTGTTTCTGCAAAGCTCCTAAAGCACGAGTTCTGTCAAGACTCATCTCGGGCTAAAATAAGCTGACATCACTCTGGAAGACCTCCAAAAGACTTGGACCAAACTTTGGAGAGACATCTCAGTCAGTGACTTATTTTTGTTCAAAACTGAGACGTTGAATAGTCCGTATCAACAAGACAACAACTGGATTAGATGCTTTGGATTATTTCCCATCATGCTCCTGGTGGAAGCTCAAATGAAGGGAACAATTGGGCAGAAACAGAAGCAGACTTTGGAAACAGCTGTCACTGCACTGCAGTGTTCTGTGCTGATTTGACTGAGACTGAGACAAGCCCAGTCCAACAGGGACGACCTCCTGCTGTGAGCTGCTCAACTCGGGAAAACTGGAGAGCTGTTCTCACATTTGAGAAGAGAGCTGCTCTTAAAGCAAGGCGTGACGTGAAAAACCGACACGAAAATAATGGACAAAGCAACATAAGTCCCGTTTCCACCAAGCAGCCCGGTGTGGTATCAGTACAGTTTGGTACTTATGGTTCAATAACGCCTGATCCTGTTTGCGTTTCCACAGCCACCCATGTAAGCCGGATGCCGTCAGCTACATGATAGCGTAACAGGATAGCAGCTAATCGCTAACTGCTAACCCGCTAATTAATTCAACAAAGGAGAAAAAGGCGACAAGGTAAACAAAGACCAACGATGAAAGACGTCCAGCAGTTCATTTTGCCACTGCCATACAGGAAGTGACAATTCTTTTGACCAATCAGCAGACTGCAGTGTTTAGCTCCACCTTTGAGGGTCGGATCGATATATTTGGCACCTCAACAGAAGGGTAAGAAAAAGTAGGACGGCACGGGTTTGTATTTTGGGGATCTTACTTGCTGCAGAAATAATCCCGGAGTCTGGCAGGAGAAATGTTGAACGTTTACTCATAAAGGAGTTTTTATTCATATTCAAGTGTGACAGCCAGAAAACAAACTTTCATGAAGTCATGTGCCAACATTTTTTTTTAATTACAATAATTTATCAGCTATTGCTGTCGATGCTTATTTGAATGTAAAAGTGATATACTGACACTGAAGGTAACAGCCTTATCCAACAGCAAAGATTTAATTGGCCCTCTCTGCATTTCATTAAAGTGCCACCGCTGACAGGAGCGTGTTGTATTTTAAGTGAACTAACATCTGCTAGTGAGAAGCTGCCAACCGTTGGTGGTCTCTCCTCCTCCTCCTCCTCCTCCTCCTCCTCCTCCTCCTCCCTGAAAGGAACTTTTTGAGCTCTCCTGTCCAGTCGCGACAACTGCTTTATCTTTTCTCAGGAGCTAGCTGTCATCCGTCCACACTCACAGGCGCGGCTGCAGAGACCCGCTCACAACAAGACAGAGGCCAGGCTCTCTGGAGCGTGAGGAGATGGGACGGGATGTCGGAGTCCGTGTTGGAGGGGGGGACTCGAGGGTGCGAGCTGCCAGGAGGTCTGACACTGAGGTCAGGGGTGGTGTCTTATGCTAACTCAGCCGAGTGATAGTGATGATACGAGAGCAGAGAGGCCTTTATCTGAAGGTATGCACACCCCTCTGTTTGTACAGGGCAGTATACTTCCTGAAAACACTAAATGTTTGTATTGTTGTCTTTGTCGCTGCATGTAACCATCAGGCTACAATTTCTGCTCTCAATCTGCACAGAATGGCAACAGAGATCTGGTCCAATTGCGCCCACGCAAGAGAAAAAAAACATTCATGCACACGCCTACTCAGGCGTTTACAGCCAATAATAATCAAGCGCACTTACTTGCCACC
This sequence comes from Symphodus melops, assembly GCF_947650265.1. Taxonomy (NCBI): domain Eukaryota; kingdom Metazoa; phylum Chordata; class Actinopteri; order Labriformes; family Labridae; genus Symphodus; species Symphodus melops. The sequence continues at coordinate 4,765,827 of NC_136701.1, read as the reverse complement.
TCCAGCGATGCATTGCGACTGACCGCCTCGCCCAGGTAGTTTCTTGCCACACAGACGTACACGCCTTCGTCCGGTTTGCTCCGCCTCCCGTGGACGATTCTCAGGAAGAAGAGGGAGCCGCTGGGCAGAAGCATCCTGTGGGATCGAGGGTCTTCTCGATCCGTCTCGACGCGTTCGCCGTCTTTGTACCATTCCACAATCGGGGTCGGCCGTCCCTCCGCCTTACAGTTGAGGGTTGCCGGTTCCCCTTTGGACACGATGAGATCGGACGGGTGTTCAACGATCCGAGGGGCAGCGTCCTCTAAGCGGGGTCGGGATGCTGGAGGCAGAGAAGGAGAGAGTTTTGTTATGACGCTGCCCACACGCTCGGGCTTTTGAGGATGATTTGGGGACATTTTCGTCGACAGTTTGACAGGAAACAGGCGGAGGAGAGTGGTGAAGTGCAACGGAAGTTGCTCGTCTGAACCGAACCAGTAACTTTGTAGTCATCACTGTGACTCAACAACCAAGTCAAGCACACACAGGATTGAAAGCCTCTGTGAGGAGTTTCAGCAGCCTATGAAACCGACTAGAATCCAAACTGAACAACAAAAGAAAAGGAGAGCATCAGCAGGGCGGTTGATTAGTTTAATTATTAGTTGGTATTGAAACTGCTGTCAGGAGGTTGTTGTTATGAGCACCCTGAAGAAAATGACTTTACAGTCTTCATCACAGATATTCATTATAATGAATAAGTTTGATTGGCAGCAGGATGACATTGTCAGAAAGCACTTCCATAAACTTTTTTTTTTTTTTTGGTGGGGGGGAGCTTTAGGGGCTCCATGTTTAGAAAATAAGACAAAGAAATAATAATAAGAAGAAAAAAGCAAAGACTCTGACACGTGCTGTGCAGTGTTTTTGGAAATATTACGCACAGAATATTCGACACTCTCTGACATGAGTGATTTGACTTGTCTGTCTTAAAAAGGAAAAGATAATCGGAACAATCGATACGATCGAATTGTCATCATTGATTTGTTGCAATATTTTTCAGAATCACGATGCGAATCAAATCGGCACCCAAGGATCCGTTCAGGACAAAATCAGACTGTCCGAGCCCTGATGGATAACAGATGAGAAGGGAACATAAAGAATGGTCACCCTGTGTTTCTACGAGTTGTAGGGTCTATTTAAAGAAGATGTATTACTACATGACATACTTTGACTGTTAGCAAACTCGGAGGATAAACGGTGGGGTCATACAAGTATGAAGTTGGATGAGTAAGCTCTACAATAAACAGAAAAACTTTCTTTTTTCACTTCCTGTCCTCGGCCCTCGAGAGTATATAAAAAAAAAACACGTATAAAGTACATGCAGTTGTCCTCTCTCCAGACCTCTGAAGCTGGGCGAGAAAACACGGCCGTGTGAAACGAGCATGTAATGTAATTGCTCAGCAGTTAAATTCAGAGTATAAATCAAGAGGACGTGTGAAATTACACGCTCTAAATTCTGCATCTATCAAACCAAAACAAAATTCCCCACAGCAGCGAGTGGAAAGCACAAGGGAAATAAATGTGCTTGGACTGTGGTAATCAGAAACTCAGGAGGGGAAGCGGGCCGATGGAACAACTGAAATATACTGTATCTAACGTTCAGCCAACATTTTAAAAGACTAACTCCAGAAGCTTGAGGTTAAAGTCAGTATAAATGTTCGGACATTTAAACTGTCTATTATGCAAAATAAAAAGATTTTCATAGCTCTGTATGTCAGTCACTTATTAATATAAAAGCATTATGCTAAGGTTGGGGTTTCTAGCTTTCATTTCTTAAAAGTCTGATTGGAAGAAAGAAATGAAGATGAAGGCAGAAAGGGAAGGGAGGTTATTCCCACAGGTTTTCACAAGCTTTGAAATTGCTTTTCTTCTTCCCCCCCTTTCTATCTTTCCTCTTCCTCTTCTAATTTGAATGACAGCATGTTGGCGATACAATTATGTTGAAAAGGCAATAACACAAACTCAAGCACATAGGAACTTCCCCCTGGAGAGCGAATGAAAGGATGATAAACGGAGGTGCATCTTTTTCTGAATAACACTGTTTTGTTCTGCGAGTCTTCGTTGCAGGGTTCATTATTTTACAACCGGCTATTTCTGATTCTTCTCACCACTCAACCACAGAGTGATTTCCAGGCTGAGTGCTGCATGCGCATTAGTCGCCGGCTTCATTTTTAGAACATTAAGAGCAGCAGATTGGGAGGGAAGGTTGCTGCATAGGGCTGCAGGAAGCCATCGTGTTTTTATTCATATTAATCGACTATGTTGATGATAAATCTTTTATGTTGATAAATTGAAAAAATATACATGGCATGTCTCATCACGATTTTACACATCGGTAATTGACATCTGATTTCAGTACCATGGGTGCCGGTAGTCTAGTGGTTAGTGGACCAACAACATGAAAATAATGATTGTCAAGTTTAATATTTTAAAGGACTGATGATTACCAGTAGTCATGGCGGCACTTGGCGGAATGTCAAAACCCAAAGTTTGTTTTTACTTCGATGTTGCTGATGTGAAATAATTCATGGCCCAGTTCAATTTGAAACAAATTGTTTCCAATGTAATAAAATGACTTTTGGTGACAGGGGATTTTATTTCTGCTGTAAGGTTTTCGTTTAAGAAAGTAAAAACAGAAGATAGAGCCATCAGACAAAAAAGCCAAGAGGCTGCTGCAGTTTGGTTAATCCTCAAACCTTCAGCAAGGGATCAAGATAGCATCTTGTTTCCTGTGTTCCTCTAGAGCAGCTGACAATGTGCCTACAGGAACAGTGGAAACAGTGTAATCTGCAGAAAACATAATAAAAACAGGGTCAGAATTGTTCCTCATACAGGTGCATGGTTGTGGAGGAGTTCAAAGGTTTAGACTCTCCTTATATCACCTGATAAGAAAAACAGTCCTGCCCTCAAAGTGACAAATCCTCCAGAAAGTTTTGGAGGATTAAGAACTCTGCTGAAGTGCTTTTCAGTGATCTGAATATAGAGCACAGTCTGATGGCCCTGCTCTCACTGCAATTACACTCACACGAATGGAGAAATAGGAGGCTGTGAAGAGGAAGAAATGGTGTCGAGGCTTTGAAGTTTCTTAGAGTTCGACTCAGATAGGAGCCGGGCTTCTGTCTGACGTCGGCTTTAAAGCACTGAGAGTGCAGCAGAATGCGATCGGGTGCACCTTAAAAGGTTATATTTCACAGCTGTTAATGGAAAAAACACATTACTGAGACTTTCTTTTATCCGGCTGTTTCTTTCACTGAAGATGTACAGTACAGAAAGCCATGGTTGAAAGCTAAACATTTGATACAGTTGAGTCTGAATAGCATTTGTGTTTTTTAAACACAGTTAAGACTTCAAATTAAATGAGTTAAAACCTAAAACTTAATTAAATAAAGTTTTAATTAAGTCATCAAATATGCTGTGTTGTCGAAAATTCACCATACAAATCATAATCATTTTTGACCATCACTTTGTTTTATGACCACTAGTGTGCTTCTGACATTTTCACTGATTTAAAGAGGAATGGATGGATGGATGGATGTGGATGGATGGATGGATGGATGGATGGATGTGGATGGATGGATGGATGGATGGATGGATGAATGTGGATGGATGGATGGATGTGGATGGATGTGAATGGATGGATGTGGATGGATGGATGGATGGATGTGGATGGATGGATGGATGGATGGATGGATGGATGTGGATGGATGGATGGATGGATGTGGATGAATGGATGGATGGATTAATGTATAGTGATAGATGGTTAGATGGACAGACGGATGTATGGCTGGTCGGATGGTTGAACAGAAACCTTGTTGGATGAATGGCTGGATGAATGCAGAGATTGATGGATGGATGGCTGATGGATGGTTGTATGAATAGATGGATGGATTAATGTGTGATTGGATGGATGGCTGATGGATGGATTGGTTTAGTATTGCATATATGTATCGTTACACTGATATACTGAAAAGGTTATTTTTGTATATTCATAATAATTTATCAAATTACATTTGTTGTGTGTTACTATTACTCCTCAATTCAACAAGATAAAGCACTACTTCTAAAAATGAGTTAATAAAGCTGACAGTAATCTTGTTCCAAGTTTCGTCTCGTTTGGAATAAAAACAGAAAACAGACGTTAAAATGCTCAGAGTCTCTGCAGTCCCTTCGGGGTGCTGAGTGGTAAATAGAAACTGTTCATCTAATAGTTTTAAGATAACATCATAGCAAAACTCAGTCTGTCTGACTGGGGAGTTGGGGGTTGTTATTGGTGGGCAGTCAGAATGACAGAGCCTTTAAGAGCTAGCCCATAATACATGTGACATTGAAGGCTGGTTTGAACGGGTCAAGTGGAAATGTTGTGCTAAGGTTTCTAAAAAAGAAGAAAACCACATGAGTGAATGAGATAAAGATTACTACTGTACAGCAGTGGTTTTAGATGACATGCTCATCTGTGGTTATGCATCTCTGGCAAATCTTCCTCATCCTCAGCAGACATTCAATCTGGGATACCCCAGGGTTCGATTTTAAGCCCCCTACTCTTCTTCCCTGCATGCTTACAAAATGGGTCATAAAACCCTAAAACATAATGTTTCTTTCTCTAACTTTAAGCAGACAAAACTTGAGTTTATTTATCATCTCAATTAGTACCAGTCACCTGAAATTTAGTATTTTTTCAAGGAACTTACATTTGATTAACAAGTACAGAGATTTGCTGTCATAAAAATATGATTAATAAATATTACATTCAAGGATGATATCTCTTTGCACCCTTTACTTTGATGTTACGCAAATGTTCCGGTCAATTTGGGCGCCTACATCAGAGCTTATTCTCAAGGATGACGCAGCATCTTGAAAACCTGCGCTGTCACCCCTGTAATGATGGTGATCATAACCCGGGCTTCTTCTGGGCAGCTGCAGGCTGTACATCAGCGTCACAGCCTGCGGTTCAGATCTGCATGTTGATAGAGATCGACCGCACTGCCACACAACTCAAGGGTATTTGAATTTCTCAGCTGCACGATATTCCCCTGCTGCATTGCTCACAGTCAGTGTAGATGTAACAGATAAGGCCGAGGCGGCAAAAGATGAACCCAAATCAGGTTGAATGGACAGCTCCAGCCTGCAGAGGACGACTACTTGTCTTGAGAAGAGTGTCTAATAGGAAAGTCTGGATCCTCTAAGGGCCTGTTAGCTCCTGACCAGGGTCTACTACAGCAACTCCACAAGTGAGCTAATGAAACCAGAGGGAAGATGTCGGCATCCGGCCTGTGAGAGTCAGTGTGTTTGACAGGAATGGTGTGAGTAGAGGAGATAAATTAGTTTAAACTGTCATGCCAAAAGAGATCTGTAGTGGACTTGAAGGATGTGTGATTCGCCAGTGGGAGTAGAAAGGTTTCTGTATGCTGGATTTATAGGAGAAAACGTGAAGTGTGCATTTACATTTCAATCCTGCACCTTTTAATTTATCCCTCTGAGCCCTTATTAACGAGCAAGTTCCCAATCAATGCAGCTGGGTGTCACTTTCACCTCTTAACACACACTTTATTATGTAACTTCTTTTCACCTCTGTCCGACACTACCCCGCCGTCTTCTTCTCTTGTCAAAATCTGTCAGGGGTGCCATATTTTTGGGATTAATTTAATGATGTTTGTCTCTCCTAATTCCACAAATCCATTGCACCAATCAGGAGGATGATAAATTCCCATGTCTGTATTTTGTTCCATCTCTCTTCATTTGTGGTAAAGCGCAGCTAGATTGCTCTACTATAATTAAACATGTGGTTAATCCTGCAGAGCACTGTTCATTTTTGATTTTCAGCATAAAGATGTCTAAATTGACTATACATCAAAAAAAAAAAAAAAGCAGGCGTACGTACAGACTCAATTCAAACAGAAGGGGCAACACGCATACACACAGAGAACTGCTGTCACACGACTTCAAAGTATTTTTTAACTGGGAAGGAGAGAAAGAGCCTGAGAGGATGACAGAAAAGTAGTGCGTAAGATGAAAGTACACAAAAAAAAAAAAGGAGAGAAATTGGAACAAAACAGCCACGGGGAGCTCAAACTCCTGCTGCAATGTCCTCTCGATAATGGAGGATGGCAAAGTGCTGAGGCACAAGCTTTTTCTCATCTGCTACAAGAACAAGAAGCACAAGTATCCTGCTGATACAAATACAGGAAGGAGAAGAAGAAGAAGAAGAGGAGCAATGCCAAAGATCTACAGTGTCTCCCCTCCCCCATTCGGCCGTCGCCTCAGCCTTATTTCAGCCAACACAAGACACAAGTGGCCTTTTCTTCCCACTGCAGATTTACTTCCTCTGAAAAGGCAAAACAACAGCAGAACAACAGCCAGTAAGTCACACACTCACAAGTGAAGAATAGGGGGGTGAAGATTCATCTGCATAAAAGGAGGGAGGGGGGGGGGGGGTGTCACACAGTTCACATCAGCCCCGAGTCTGAACTTTTAACAGTCCACGAATAGAGAACTTTTAAACAAAGACGTGTGTGTCATTTGATGCCGACTTGTTCGGTCATTGAGTTTCCCTTCGACGGAGAGCGTGGCTTTATTTGTGCTTCTTTCCACCTGAAAATACTTCCGCTTCACTTTATCCAGAAACGATCCGCTGATAAGAAGTCACGGGTCAAACGAGTAACTGTCAACTTGTTTCAGGCATCGTATCTGACGTGTGCTCTGTGAGAGGCCGTCGACAAAAACAGCTTGACAGTTAATCGTTTTTAAAAAAAACACCAAAAACAAAAAGCAAGCGATCTAACAGAAAGTTGTGAGGTAGGGGGAAAATGCCGTCCTGTGCTGATCCTTTGATAGCGGATGTAGAGAGCTGGAAAAAAAAAAAAAAAAAGCTCATTTCGACATAATGTTACTTGACAAGTTCTGACTTAAAAGGTGACAGGCTGTGAAACCTTGTTCTGCACCTCTATAAGCTCGCCATGCAAACACATCCACCACCCTCGCATCTTTGCCAGACTGCATTTCACAGATTCAGAAACTCTTTCCCCCGAACACAGATGGTGCACTGCTCAGATTACGCTCTGACTCATGTGATGAATCCTTAAAAAGGGGCTCGGGATATTTGTACAAGACTCAATCTGAGGTTAAAAAAAAAAAAAAAAAAAAAAAAAAAAGAGTTGTCAACAAGATCTGCACTCTCTCTCCAACAGCTACATTGCTGCATCAAACTTCCCAAACCGACCAAGTTTGGTGTTTCACCAAAAGAAACATTTCCAGGTACGGCCGGGGGTGACCTAACGTGAGAATGTAGCAGATAATGTAGAAAAATAATCGCAGCAGGCAGGTTAATATCCTGTGACCGGCGTGCGATGGGTGCAAACATCGAATGTTTTCTGTTCACCAGTATGTTCCTCTCTGCTCTTGGATCACATGCTGCATTGCATGTTAAGGAAAAAAACCGTTGTCATTGCATCAGACTCTGTTGATCCGTCCGCCCCTTATGCATCATAATTTACATCATGTCTTGCCTCCTCACCCTCTCCCGTTGGACAGTGAAAGTCTCCTGCTGTGAGGGACACGTGTGATTAACGAACTCTGGGCGATTTCCTAAAAATGTCTCCATTTTCCGGAATGCATCTGTGCAAAATGGCTCGACGGTGGACACCTCTATGAGGTACTGTAGGTAAACTCACTGTGAGTTGCGTAGCATGCTGATCATTCCTTGAACATGCTGAATATTGAATGATCATTCCGGGACTGCCTGTAATGCTATTTCTCCGGCATTGTTCTGCTCGCAATGACACAGCAAAAAAAAAAGCTAAAGTGCACAGACTTGGTAGACATAATTCAAGCTGACTCAGGGTCCTCTCAACTACCCCTGCAGACAATAAAGACATAAAACATGTTTGGCACTTCAAGTCCTCCAGACGGACAGGGTGAGAAATGCCTCTTATTCCGGCCTGCAGGACTTTAAAGTCAATTAGAATAGTGCAATACATCAAAAGCCGACGCTCCTTATCGTCCGTGGTGAGTGGTGGTAAGAAGAAAGATTAAGCCATGCCGTGATTTAGCAACTAAAATTAAGGCTAAGCTGAGCTCACACTGCACTCAAGATAACCCACCCTGCCCACCCAACTCTACTTAAAAAGAGACCGAGCTGCTAATGGCCGAGACAAGTCTTTAAATTCAAACACGACAGTGGTAAAAGAAGGAACAGGGGCAACAACTCGCCCATTCCCATCCCTTCCCTTCCTCATCTGCATTTCTTTTGGCTCCCCTCGACCAGAATGTGTTGTTTTACAGCTCTGCGGCCTCCTCCTCATCCTCTTGATTTACCCCAAAGCCACAGGAATTGATTTGCTAATGTGCATTCAGAGTTAAATTGGAAGCATTGAAGAAAGGAGGGAGGACGGGAGGGAGGGAGGGAGGGAGGGAGGCTGGAGTGCTTTTCTCTTCAGCCTCCTACTCTTTGACCCTGTGGGGACAACAAAACGAGGCCCTTGCATGAGAATACAAAGTGCCAGGCATATAAAGAGACAACCCCCTTAATTGAGCCGGTCTTGATGCTAAGCAACTAAATGGGCAGGGTCAACTTTGCAAAAGGAAATAGGGTGTTTTTATCATGTCTCTCTTGGGGCCATGAACGGATTCATGAGTCGGGGCTGGAGCTGCTCTTCTTTAAGAGATGGGTGTCCTTAACATTCAGGGCGAAGGAAAAAAAAGAGAAAGGATCCACAGTCCCACCGCAGCTCCACAAATGCCATATCCACTAACAACTCTGCTTCATGCTCCCTCTGAGTGGCCTCTGTGCTGGCAAAGCTGCTAATGTGAATTTTGGCGAGATGTGTGGGGAAGCTGACAAGGCGAAAGCAGCTTGTCCTAGATCAAGCTAACAAATAGTGGAATCCTTTTTTTTTTGGTCTTGCAGGAACAGACGGTTGAGCCTAAGTGACCATTTAAATATAAAAAGTTACTCCTAGTTACATAGCTGAGGGGTTTGGGAGCGGGATAAACCATGGTTTAGTTTCCAAGCACAAAGACAACCCTGGGGGGGGGGGGGGGGCAGCAGCTAAGCATCACAATGATCCGACATCCAAAGTATGTAAGCACTAAGGTAAGTTCCTGCAGCACTAATGGAATGATTCCTGCTAAATTATTACAAAACAATGAAGGAGCATTTTCCAACAGCAGTCCTGAGAATAGAACAAGCAGTCCCATGTCCTTCACCATGCCTGCCAAGAGTTACCAAGCTTGACTTCCACAAGTCCTGCGGTTAAAAACATTGATTGTCTCCACTGAGGGTTTTGTGTGGATCAGGCAAGAGAACAGCAAATGTACGTGGTAACTACACTCTTTAGCTTCACTCAACTTCCCTGTTTAAGTGTTCAATGGGAGGATACCAAGAAGAGACACGAGGAAAGCCAGCGAAGACAGTGTTGAAATGGATATAGCATTTGTCTCAAATAAGGCTGTATGTCTCTGATTCCATGATTTCCTATGACCAATTATGAGTCCATCAAGGATCACAAATGACGGCATAGCCGTGTCTTTGCTCTCCCACTTATGGAGGAAATCCTCGAGGGGGCCCCAGGTCGGGCACCAAACTAATTGCGGGTGGCCTTACACGGCTGTGGGGGAAATGCCATAGGTTTCCTGTCCCACAGCAGCACATTTCAAGATTAGCTCATATGTCTCCGCTTACAGGCACATAGACACAGGCTGGCTGCTATCTGCTCCTATCTGTCTGACCACATATAGATCACACGAGTCACTCTGAAGATGGAAAGGGTTTGAGACGGGGACTTCCTGAACTCCTGGGTCTGGAGCTCCAAACAAAAACAACCAAGATTCCATAAATAAATAAACGATGGGGGCTGTTTTTCTTTTTTTGAAATGAACTGATAGCCGTGGGAGTCCACAACCGAAGACTGAATTTAGAAAAATATTTTTGATGTGTTGTGGACAGTGGGTTTTCCCCCCTGGGATCTAGTGCTAAAGTTCAGCACTAGATCCCAGTCGCTTTACAGGAAGTAAACGTTCAGGGACCTTTGGCGTTGGGGCTTGTAGTGCTAAAATATTCTCATTTGTTGGTCACTTGCAGCATTTGGAAGTAGAAGTGGTCCAAACAGGTTGTCTCTTATTGGCTTAGTGAACCAATAGGCTCAGCTACTTTATTTACTGGTGGAACCCAAAGAAGAAAACGACGGTTTGAGATAATCCGCACAATGTTCATTCGGTAAAAAAGTCCTTTTCATTTATTTATTCAAAACTTGATTCAAGTGTTGGAATTCACTGAGGTTTCCCTCACTTGCTGTCAAGGTCTGAAACATGAACAAAACAAATGAAGAAAGTGAAACCATGCTTCGTGACACTAGCCAAGAGCTCATGTTAACATGTTGACCTTAATGGTGTAGAATTGATGGTCCATCAGTTTAGGGATGGACAAAGTAACAGTGAAGGATTTGGGGTAGTGTAGTCACTATGCCAGAATTTGAAACTTTGATTTGATATTATGTAAGAACAAGTGATATTGATCTAATTTGATACCACAGCAAAAAAAAAATAGAAGTCCTTGGCAGTCAATATTGGGTAACGTCTTGTTTTTAATGGATAGAAAATACGAACAAACTCCTGCACAGTGAAGGTTTCGGCCTTTTTAAGCCTTGGTACTTTTAACTGTCATTAAAATAACTACGAATATCTATTAAAAACACGTAGTTTAGCGTCACACTATGGTAAATTCTGATGACCTTAGTAGCCAACCAGTTGAAGTGAAACGCATTGCCAAATGAGCTGCAGCTTGCAGAGACCACAAATTTAATTGTTTGAAATAAAAGTTTTTTTGATATAACGTAAAGGGTATTTTCAGTGAAAAGTCAACTAGAAGGGGCCGAGTGAGGTTTCATTGATATTTTCTGAGGATGACGCACTGCTGGCTCTATTGACTAGATAATGATACTTAAACGTGGATGTATTATAAACATATTTGAAGTAGCCCTCCTTTAAAGTTGTGATAGCATTACCATTTAAGTAAAGAGTGAATACATGTGCCCTTTATATCGAGTTGAGGAGATGTCAAGGTAGATTTTTTTCTAATGTCTAATGACGATAAAATGCAACAGATGCCTTCCAATCTCGCCGCCATCACGCCTTTACATGCAACAAAAGCATCTGATGTTTCGTGTCAACTTGCGCTTAAGAGCTAACAAGTAGAGGAGGCACTCTAATTACCTCCGCACCCGAGTCACACTGCGTTTATAAAAGCTCCCCATCAATCATCTGCTACAGAGAACACTTTAAACTGCCTCCTATCCCTGAGTCACTTTCTGTGTATCAACACTCCGATCACAAAATAACAGCTACCCAGAGACTGTCACTTTCCAAAAAGAGCTGTCTCTGTCAGCTCTAAAGCCAGCCATTAAATCATCGACAGCGCCTGTCAAAATCCCTCCACAGCACCGCCACATTGATACACCGGCGTGCTGAAAAATGATCCATTATCAGTTGGCTCTTTCCCAACCACGAGCTTTCAAGTGCCAGACTCTCATGAATATATCCAAAACCACCGACAAAGTCACGGTGGTGACAGCTGTAGTGTTACCCCAGGGCTTTGCTTTTGACTCTGCAGCAGAGTTTTGTAGTGCAATCCAAGAAAAGTCTGTGGACAGAGAACTGGGTAAACAAGAGGATCTGACAGACCGTCTCGCCAGTCGAACTTGATGAAAAACATACGCTCTGGTTAGAAGAGTGGCCAGACACTGAGGACACACACTGTCGACAGGTTATTGATGTCGAGTTGAAACAACACAAAACCCCTGCTGGACCATCATCAGGATTGTGGCGTGTGTACAGCTATTGGATAACTGATTGATTGCAAGGTAAACTCTCGACTGTGAATGGCATTCAAAACGTCTTCCTTGGATACAGGCGACCAAGCGTCCTCTATAAAACATCAGACAACAACTCAATCCTTCCATACTGTCTCTGCATTACATCCCCTGTTTAATGGTGTGTGCTGTAAAGACTTACGAAAAGCATTTACACTACTCAGCCACACCTGGGAGGAATTCCATCTGGTTAAACATCTGGAGCTTACTGCATGGATTCAGTATTAAACGACTGTGATAAATTACAGACTTGTGCAAAACCTCTGTTCAGGTGAATGAGTCCAACAAGGGAATACTTCATTATAGTCTCATTTGGGGCCGATTGTTGTAAATCTTATGAGATATGATTGTCTGTGCAGTAGAAAGCAGATCATGAAAAGGGTTGCCATGATATCTGAAGCTATGCTACAACAACAACAAAAAACCTTCACACAGCCAATGGACTTCTCCATATCATCCCTCTGTTTGATTAAGGATTTGTAGTGGTTGTTCTTTTTTTTCTACTCTGTGTTCTTTTTCCAATCTATACAAAATAGATCTAATCTATATCAATAAATGTACATGTAGTATGAAAACACATCAACATCAACCTTCCTCATCGCATCTTTTGCCACATCATTTTCCGATATCAGCCGACAGTCCGATTTACGTCAAATAACGTCAGACAGAAACACTGATTTGAGTGTTAAACTGCTTTATTCTCCGCTTTTACTGGCTTTAAATCGCCAAGCCAGTTTGTTTTAGCAACAAGGAGAGGAGAATAATTCAGCTTCTGGCAAAAAAACAAAACAAAACAAAGAAAACTGAAGGGTCATTTGGAGACTCATTTTGCATGGTTTACAATCTGTTGTTGCTCCTGCTGTGCTCTGTGCTCAGCGATGCACTTCAAAAACTGATGCAGATATTCGGCTGACAGCATCAGAGCATAGTCTTCTGACAGATGATCCAATTTGTCCACTTTCACTGGACAGCCCCGCATTAAGCTTCATGGCCTATAAAATCACCAATGTGACCTCAGCGTATCCTGAGACATAGTGCAAATGATGCTCCCGCTCAGATAGGATCTATATTATCTATAACACAAACACACAGCAAGCTCTCTCTCTCTCTCTCTCTCTCTCTCTCTCTCTCTGATGCATTCAAACGAAGAAGTCTGCTTTGAAAGCGATGAACGACATCGCGGATACGTCCCATTTCTGTGGGCAAAGGGGGATGCTGGGAAAGGAAGCTGCCTCTCTGGAGATGAAGTTGGCAAGATCGTCGCAGTCTGTGTTTGATGGGGACGTTTTGACACAGCGTTTGAGTTTATGCACGTCACTTATTCCTTTCACTCGCTTTTCATCCAGTGACTGACAGCACCGAGGAGAGTGTCTGCATGGAGAGCCAAGTCCTCACTGTCTGCATACAACACCACATATGACATCTGTGTTGTGCAATTAGCCGTTTTATTAGGACTTTACGGCACAACTACAGCCGCCACATGACTTACACACGACTGCATGTGTGATTCAGCGATGGAGAGGTCAGCGCTTCTTAAACCACTGGGACTAATGTTAGGGGCCATCCATCTGTCTACAGCCTGAGGCGGGGGCTCAGGCTGGATTGTGTTGGGGCCCCTCAGGCGGTCACACTTGAGACCTTTAAGCAGAGGGGATAGCTGACTTGTCCTGTCAGCGCCCACTGTTAAATAGAGTTCCTGCTCAGTTGAGTCTCTCTTCCCTTTGATGCCCAAATGGAGAAGTATCTGACGCCCCCATCACAGATTATTTTAGCTCTCCGTGGCAGGAATGTGCAGGTCAGAAATGAAACATTACCATTAGAGGAGAGAGGGACACGTTCTTAGGTGTGAAGAAGAAAACAACCCGTGGGTACATCAGGAAAAGGAAAGTGACGTGGCATTATTTTCTTTTCTATTTTCTCCAGATGAATTCACAAATAACAATCGTTATTTATCGTGAGGCGTCGTCAAACTGTTGTGTAATGAATATTTTGGACTTTGACGTTCATTAATTGTGGGTTTATCAGTAATTAGAGTCTGATCAGCCCAACTTCAAAAATCCACCTTTCTCCGTTTTTTAAACTTAGTAAGAAAAATAAATAGCCGGAAAAAGGCGCCGGCGCTTCAAACAAACATTTCAGAGTGTGATCGCCGCTGCTGATTCTGTGATGACAGGAAGAGGATGTTTGGTTCCTCGCCCTCTCTCTGTCCCTGTTGTTTTCTCAGACTCAACGTGAACGAGGATTCACTCGTACCGGGAGATGCGGCTCATTTCCATGTATCATGGCGAGGCTCGCAGAGCTATCGACAGCCTAATTGATCTGTGGAGAACAGATGGGCGGGCAGGTGGGGGATGGGGAAGGTACGCTGAGTGTTTGTGACTACAAAGCTTTTTCTGTCTGCTGAAGAAGAAAAAAAAAAAAAAAAAAAACAGACGTGCTGTCAATAAGCCAATAGAAAAAAAACAAGAGCCCCTGTTTGTTGCCTCTCTGTGCCAGTTATGAGTCACCCACAGTTTTGTCACCAGCCATACCGACAGTGTGGAGAGAAACTATAGGACCGAGACTGTTATAATAAGCCCCGTGTGAGTCAAGTACCCAACTCAATCAGAGTTAACCCTTTCCAGTATGACTAATCAGTCGTTCTTTTATCTGATTAAACTGAGAAGTAAAAGTGAACTATTCATCCTTGATACAGATCACAGGCGTGAACGGCTGGTTCATCCAGCATTTATCATCCTCTGCTTCATTTACAGTAAAAGAGACGTGAGGCTTAGTAGGTCCAGGTATGGAGAAATCTAAATGTTACATTTCTGACTCGGCCTGGGTGTGAACAGAAGGAAGCACAGTACTGCTTCTGGGCTGAAATGATGAGTGAACTCACTGACCAGTCAGTCGGTCGAAGAAACATGAAGGAGCATCTTTCATTATAACAGACCGGTTAGTTTGGAAAAATGCATCTTTCATTATAACAGACCGGTTAGTTTGGAAAAATGCCCATGAAGGGTGAAAATGAAGAAGTTGCTTAGCCTCCACTCTGGGAGACAATAGCAGGGACTGATTTTGGGGACTGACATGCTCATTAACAGTACGTATGATTTTACACAGAGGTTTTCCCGTGGTGTCAAGTTTTATTTTGAGGACTGCAAAAGCTTTTTCAACGCAATGTTATGTGATTTTTAATGACCATAGAAAACTAAACAACACTAAAGGATAAGTCACAAACATACCGTCAGACATGAGGGAACAGGAAACAATATATAATATGAAACATGTTAATGTCCCTGTAGTAAAATGTGTCTTGGACAACATTTAGCCGCCTCCTCAGTATTGACTGTAGTTTATGTTCCACTCGCGCCGCCATTTTTTCCCCACAAATTTTAAGTGTTTGGTAGCACATGGGGCACATGGAGACTATCCGAAGAACTACACTATAAACAGGAACAATCGTGAGTTCTGTCCTTGAGGTTCCTCCGGTCATGAGTTCTGTGTGTCGTGTACTTTGAATGAATTGAAACTTTTAACGCACTGACGTCTGAATTTTTTTTTTTTTTTTTTTTTCGCAGAGAAGTCTAACGTTTGTAAATTGTAAGAGGTTTCTCGTGTGACTGCACTGTCACAGATTAAATCCCAGCAGCAGCTATATCTCGTGTCGAACCGTCCTTGGCCAGCTCTCCCACCCACATCCTCCGCTCTAAGTCACTGCGGATGACAGCATGTCTGAAATACCTCATGTGAAAACCCTCATTAACCAAAGAAAGGACTTTGAACAATGAGACGTCTTGGTAATTGTGCTATTCCAGCCACGTCGCAGCCCACCGCGCTTCCCTTCCCTGGAGGAAACGGAGTTGTGTGCTCGGGCTGTAATTACTGCGGTGTGGGTATACAGAGGTTTGGTGCGGCCTGTTTGATCCGGGTCCTGCTCCGTTTGGGGGACATTCACGAGGCGGCTGCCCGGGCCTTCCACTCACTTCAGTAAGAACATGGCAAACACATGGGCTGCTGACGAGCTGCCACTGTTGACTGATGGTGACAGAGATGACTTACAACAACAGCTCAGACTGCTGTGTCGCCTTACTGACCAAACAGTCTGAAGCCGAGGCTCTGAAACGTGACTCCACATGAAGGAGCTCAGAGAGGAGGATTCTCGGGTTCTTCTCACCGTATAAAGCTTGCTCCAACACATCCGTGCTAATGCTGATCTGATGCTGCCTTTAATCCAAGCAGCTCAGGATAACAGCGTCAGAGTTTGACACAAATGCGTATTTAAATGTTAATTTTTCAACTCACAGCTATAAAAAAAAAAAGTGCAGGCTTTTCTTTTTTTTTTATTTTATTAAAAGTCAGAGTTTGTTTGCTAAAGTGAAAATAAAGTCGCTTTAATCCAGCCTTTGTAGTCCCAGAGGAGCATCTGGAGTCACTGAAGGAGCACTTTCACAGATGCTGAGTTCATATGCTGCCGGTTCATAGCCAATGTTTACAGCCTTGTAAAAAGAAGCCTCAGCAGAGGGTCCGGGCCCCAAAGACACCACGCTGTCACAAACTATAACATCACACCAGCATCAGGAAAAAATGAGCTTTTGTAGCTCCCAGTCGGGGGGCTGTATGTGCATAGAACACAAAGGCGTAGGTATGTTGACAAAGAGCCTGTGGTGTGCTGCTTGTAGCTCTTCATCAGTTATACATGGGAGTGATGGAGGGAAGCGTCGTGGATCCGAACCCTGTCTCATTTATCCCAGAGGAGACTGAAGAAGACAGCGAGTGACAGCCATATTCTGCCTCACTGTGTCTGAGAGGTAGATTCTGTCCATCAGAGAGTCTTAACTGTGGTTCTTAGTAATTACATTGTCGGGCACGTTGAACGTTGAATTTGACCTTTTGTCACAGTGGCAGCTTTAGGGAGGATTGTTTGTGGAATATTGCAGCGGTCCGCTCCTGACTAAGACATTTTTGTTAACTCTGCAGAGTACGAAAAGTGGGCTCGGACATCTCTGCTCATTACAGCTTTAATAGTGATGTCATTGACGTGTTGTAATCTGGAAAAGTGTTGTGCTTCCTGCGTTCTAAGGCTTCTGCAAAGTACCTGAGACGAAGTTACAAACCCTTGTTTATCTCTGATTCATGCATTTATGCAATAATCCTCCTTTTATATTCATCATATATATATATATATATATATATATAAATATATATTTCCTTCTACAAGGGGTTGGCAGTTAGTTTTGTCTGTGTTGTGTTTAGTTGGTCAGTATGCCTCATAGTGCACGCAGGCTGTCTTTTCTTAATCTACAGAATGAAGAAAACAGCTCTATGTAGCACATCAGCCCAAGGCCATTCTTAGCCTCAGAGACAATACAGTATTTTCTCCCCTCATCCCACATGGATAAGTGTTCGAGCAACTTCATTTTCAAATCAAGGTATGCACATATCTTTCAATAGCCATTAGAACAATATTAAACAACAAGGCCAGCACGCAGCCTTAAGAGATAACAAACCATGGCTTCAGTGAAGGTTAAAGCCAAGACAATCTTCCAGCATCACTGGAGGTATTATCTTCCTTCTTAATGCAACAACATCACCTCCATCCACACAATGCAAACATAAGACAGCAACATCACATGCAGCACATGCAGCAGCTGGTGAGGGCTTTTATCCATTATAGTCAAAAGAAATCATACATATTTCAGTAGGAGGAAATCAAACTCCCAACCCTGCCACGCTCACTTACACTACACGTACTGCATTTAAAGTGGCTGTGTCAGGCTGTTTCCTTTTCATTCTCCACAGCGTCCTGCAGAGGAGGATGCATCTTCTCCTAATGGGACTTTGTAATAATAGAGACAAATGAGCAGGCCAGAATCACAACTGAGTGTGTTTTCAGTCGGGAGCAGATGTTGGTGTGAATCGGAGGGTCCCATGGGCGAGACGCACAGTAAAGCTGCATATGTGCAGCTCTTATGTCTGCTGGTTTAAGTGGCCTGTTATATGACATCATCCAGCAGGATTAACCACTTACACACACACACACACACACACACACACACACACAAACAAACACCATACCGTTCAGGATAGTATATGAGATGTGCATGCCGAAAGTTTGATTCTGTTTTAGTGTGCATTGTGTTTCTGCATGTCTCGTGTATTTCATTGACAAGTACAACGAGTTTCAAAACTGTACTGGCCAAGTTTTTGTACATAACGATGATGTGCAGTAGGCTAGAAACTTTGCATGATGAGTGCATGATAAGTGTCTTGTAAATAAATTAAAAAAACAAGACCCCCTTTCAGCGCCCTTGGTGCAAATACAAACCAAAACAGTCATGCCAATTAAAACTTACCATATGCCAAAGTGGTGAGGGCAAATAAAAGCAATAAGGGAGCCAAAGAGTGGTAGTACTCCATTATAAACTCTGATCTCTCATAGGGAGGCAGGATACGCTTGGTCACAGTTTCTAAACCAGGCTGTCCGTCCAGCAGCAGCAGCAGCAGCAGTGATAAATCCAAACACAAGTGACTCCCAGTCTATGGGACACAATCTCTGCAAACACCTTCAAACTCCACAGGCAGCATCTCCGCCGCTGTTGGGTTGAATCAGAGATTCAAACATCCTCACGCTGGAACTTTTTCTCAGCCCGCTCCGAGAACTGCGACCGATAATCCCAGCGGAGTCTGTGAGGAAGCGACCCGCAGGTGATGAGAGGAGAGGCGGCTGTGAGTGGCAGGCAGCGCCCGGTCAAGTGCCGGTAAAAACCAAATTTAAATCACAGCGGAGAAGGGGAAAAAAAATATTCAAGCCAGCTTCCTCTAAGAGTGAAATAGTCCCAAAGTGAGTGCAGTCATTGCTGTGAGAGTTTGAGTCCACTTTGTTAAACACAGAGGTTCATTTCATCTCCGCTGTCTCTGTTGTTCTGCTCCACTAACAGCAGTGAGTTACTCCAGCAGGCTCACACACAACAACGCGGCCCCACAGCCGACAACACAGCGTGACGTCAATACCGCGTGTTACACACCTGGCTTCCGGTTCATCTTTCAAAACAAAAGTAGACATAAACAACGCACTGGAAAGCTGAATACACGTAGTTTCATATGTTTTAAATCAGCTGACGTTAATTCACTGGAACACTTATTCTAAGGGTGGGACTATTTCTCCGTTTATGTGTTATGTCTACCTAACTGATAAGTTCATAAAACCAGACAACAGTCAGAAGGCTGTTCTCTTCTTGTGCTTCTCAAAGATGTTGTCATAGATATAATATCTGGGAGACTTTATCATTTGATTGACATGACATTTGATTAAATATGATGTAGCCATTATACAAAATGTGCCTTATGGGCAACAGAATCCCAATTTGACAACAACTGGGGGAGGGGGCACAAGTTAAACCATGTTCTTCCCTTAAAGTCCGCATCAAAATGATGATGATGAAGAATGATTTTTATGCTTGCAACAGCTGGTAGCGACATCCAGAATTGTTGTATTAAATTAAAAAAGTGTTTAAATGCATTATTGTTAAGTTAAATAGACGTGTAGCCGTTCTTCAAGTCACCATTGGGCAAACAATTGTTGTCTAAGTCAATTTGTATAAATTTCTAACCATCAAAAAGTAACGGGCAAGTTACAAATAGGTACAATGATTTATGGTCTACTCACTATGTATGTTTTATGTTGAAGGCTCGCTCACTACGCTTCCTGTCTGCTCGTGGTTTCTTCTTTCTTACTTCATCACAGCACCGCTCTCTTAAAGGGCCAGTACACTAAATGTTGATGCAAATAATGCGAATGTGTTTAAAAGACTTACAAAATAAAGGAGTGTTCATTGATTTTAAGTGTCTAAAAATGTAATGTCTTGTTGGTGTGTTTTTTGGTTTTGGGTAAGTAAATGTCAGTAAATGTCCTTCTGTGAACCAGTGGGATTAAATTGATTACGGTTGTGTTTTTGTGATAAATGATGCCCTTGTATTTTTTGCATGAACCCAAAAGTGTTCAAAGAAGCCCTCAAGATAATTCATCATTTTATTCAAACTAAAAAAATATATATCTAGGCCTCCACAATTAAAAACATGTTCTATCTAGACTGATTATTATTATTGATTATAAGTATGCATATATTCCTTTATTTGAATAATTTGGGCTTGAATGTAAACACTTAACATTCTTTCATGGTAATTTTGTGTTAAATCATGGAGGTTTTAGTGAATTACAAACACTGACTATACAATAAAGCTACCACGACATGACTCATTGTTTTTCGATTGCTTTCGATTGTTTTTCGAAAGCCTGCACTTTCAGAATTTCTTGGAGCCATGAATGACCATGTTCGGACATCGGGGTGGTTAAACATTACTATATTTCCTGCAGATTGCAGTGGCTGCCAGCATTACTTTTTTGTCTGTGGTATTATATAACTTCTTTTGCATCCACTGGTGTCACCTTGTTGCCTCTTTTTAAAATAGTGTATTAACACATACACAATCTGACATTTTTTCAGTTTCAAAGTGAGCTAATGTGTGTAAGCAGTATGTAATGTTCTGAAAATTCACAACAACAAGCTAGCAGACAGGGGCGATGACGTTTATATCATGCTACTGTTGTACACCGGTGCAATGTTTTTGCACACAGCGAGGCTACTGTATTCTTTTCTGCTCGCCAGCATGATACTGTGCATGTGTCCGGTAACAAATAACAATGACATAAAGGCAACAAAAAAAACTGTCATAATAGGACCAGTCTCATCTTTACGTCACGTCCTGCCTCTAAGACCCCCTTCCCCGACAGGGAATGTCTCCTGCATTGAGGTGGATATGTGAACTGATAATACAGGAAGATTTCAGGGGCAGACTGCTTAAAAATGTTCTACAATGTTTCAGGAGTGCATGTGTGAAAAAGGCTAAAGACTGCAGGCTGCAAGCACTGTCTTTACAGTGAAAACGAATACTCCGTAGTCACTTCGGATCTACAACCTTTGATAAGATATTTACTCCTCTTTAATGTTTATCTATGTATTTTCTTTTTCAAGCAGCGAAAGAATGAATTTCTTTACAGGAGAGTGAATAGGAGTATTTTCATCATTCACAACATGATCTGATTTTGCAGCTTGGTCAGTTTTCTAAGAAATGTTCAAGAGATCGGAGGGCATCTGAGGCCCTGTTAAATCCTGCAGATTCTACTTGAATTAAAACCATTTACAAACAACCTTTCTTCCATTTAAGTCCAATTATGCAGCTGGGTGCAAATGTCAACATTTATCTCAAAGCTGATATCGACCCACTGAGGCATAAATAATGTTGGCAATGGTATGAGTCCAAATGCAAATTTGTCTTACATGTGAAGACCTTTGATCGCACCGACTGCAGTGCTGTGTGTACAAATCAGGAGATGGAAATGACTCAGGCACTGAGAGACACAAACAAACCTCACACACCGCTGCGAAATGTCACTATTTATCTGAGCCCGCTTTGCCTGCACTTGATGGGAAGCGAAAAGCAATATTACATGTGCCAGGAGATACGGCAAACCGCAGCCAATGAGACTTGACATACAGAGAGCCTCCATTCTGCAATGAAGCAATAAGGAATGATTGGGCAGAGTGGAGTTGAATAAATATTAGGGGTCAGACAGACCTGGTAAACACTCAGCTCCTGACATTTATAGAAATGCATTGGATGGTGGGTGCTCGTCAAGTAGTGCATGCAAAGATGAGCTTTTACACGTTCTGTCACAGAGGGTTTTAATATTCAAGGGGAATAATTCCACGTCACTAAAGTCACAGGCTGCTGTTGGGAGCTGGGAGGGAGAAAAACATTCTCTTTTGGGGAGCAGATAGAACAGAGCAGTGCTTAAACACCCCTGATATTTCTTTCATGTTTTATGCATGTACATGTTTAATTTAATTGCAGAAACTGATTAATTGAGCATCGCTCTGTGATTGAATAAAACATGATGAGGCCCTCCACTAAATGCATTTCCGCTCGCCTGTGACTGATGCTGCTACTTTGGTGGCTTCGTCAAACATTTGGCCGAGCTGTCAGAGGCATCAAGCACTCTATGAATTTAGACTAATTATCCACATTAGGTGGAGAATTAAAGCGACAGACCATCAGTGAGGTTTGCTGCTGTTTCTGCATGTTGGCAGCTGAGCCATACATCATAAAATTACACCCTCTCCACACACAAAGGCGTGGATATATGAGGTGATTTTTTTTTCCCTTTAATTTGAATGTATTGTAAGGGCTTTCCGAGGCAGCTTTCGGGAAATGCCAGCGTTAAAACATTTCTTGGAAGCACTGTATAAAAAGACAATCTCTGTGATCTACAGAGTGTCATTAATCTGAAAGGTTTATGTGGTCAGGGAGTTTTCTTTTTCTCATCCTGTACAGACCAGTGTGTGTGTGAACTAATTTACACAGGATTAAAAAGAAAAAAAACTTCCTTTTTTTAATGTCAAAGGAGTCAAAAGATCACGTATTAAGACAGGAAACGGAATAATTCTACTAAATGCTTTCATATTTAATTACATTGCACATTTCAATGCCTTAAACACACTGAGCTGGCTCAAATTTTAAAATGCAAAAGTCAAGATGTCTCATCATATTCCACAAAAAAACTTGTATCCCTGCATAATGCATGGGCCAGCTGGGCTTGTGTTCATAAATAAAGTAATGACTTTAAGTGAATTGAGACTATGATGTATGCCTGACCTCTGCTTTGCTTATTTCTCTATGCTGAGCCTGCACTGTGCCACTACAAGCAATTTCATTATTCCACAGTGTTCAAAGTTGATTAAAAGCTTTCATAAAAAAGAGCCATCTCTGGCGTCTGAGTTTTCCTACAAAATTAAAATTATTTGCAGGAGAGGAGAAATAAGACGCTCAAAAGTCATTTTGACTTATTACACACTTCTCATTTACATGTCGTCTCCAGAAATGATTAAATGACTGAGTGGAGGCAGAAGTATTATTATTTTTAAATTAGACATTCCCCAGTTTGTATATCTGCAAAGTCATTTTCCACTTGGCTAATGCTTCTCTGGCATATGTTAAAATATAGCTTTTTTATTTTCAGAAAGTGATGATTTAGAAGTGATCAGCCTGAGAACGACTGGCTCTTAAAGCTCCTGTGAGAAGTTTTTATCTAGTTATGAAACAGGCAATACTTAACACTGATTCCTCTTTATGACCTAAAAAAACAAAAGTGACCATCAGTATGAAGATTGACGACTTATACATTGTTATTTCTAATGTCTGAAACCACTGTGGTGCCAGACAAATTGACTTACAGCACACTGCTGAAACAGTCTTTTTTTTTCACTGCAAAGGTTCTCGATGATGGATTTGCTTGAAAAGCAGTGTACGACATTACAAAAACAAAACATTTTAACAGGTACAGAACAATAATGGTGAAGAGATAATGGTACTCATTTGTCCACAGGGGGTGTCAAAATTTACACAAACCAAAAGTTCTTGCAGGAGCTTTAAAAACATTTCTTTTGAGCAAAATAGGACATTTAAAAAACTGACATTTCAAAATATTACATTGAAGGGTACATTGAATGTTGAATTTCATTTAACCTTTCCCAGCTCATTTTAGTTTTCAGACACTTAAAATGAAAGTGAGCTTGAGTGTGTAGCAACAGGCTAAAACAGCCCATTGGGGCTTTATCTGAAAGTCTGTGTAAAGTGACTTAAACACTGCTTACCTTCTCTGGTTAAAACTAATGTGGAGGAGGACATGCAGTACTTCAACATAGCGTTTGTCAGCTGATATACTAATGTCATTTTAGGATTTATTCCAGTAGATATTTAACATATTGCTCCTTTAACTTTTCTATACCCCTCAGTCAGTTACATGCAAAATGTTTTAAAAAAATCCCCGACAAAGACAACATCGTCTTAATTGATCGTAGAATTGACTGAAATGAGCAATGTTGTACTGTTATAATAATGCATAGTGCATAGTGCTAAGGAACCCAAAACATAAATCAGCAAATAAACCTTAATGTAAATGAATGTTATATGGAGGGAATCTGGTTAGCTCAATGATCAAATCCTGGCTATAAAACAGCCTCAGCTCTCAAAGACAGTGGTCCTCCTGTTCACTGGATGAAGCCCAACAAGGTTCCTTTGTCCTCAAACACCATATGAAGCTCTATACTGCTCTGCCTTCAAATAGACGGCAAACAGCCTTCGCTAGAAACACTTCCTTCCTGGGTATAAATCACCATTACCATGTATGAACAGCAGCGATAGCAGCTCTGGTATTGCTGGGAGTAATCAAGCAGTAATTTTGCACGCTTACAATTAGAGCTGATAAAAAAACGAAGGGGAAAAGCCCCTCACACATTTGCACCCGCGGCTGGTCGGAAAAAAGATTGATGTCAAATCAATCTTAAAATACTGCCTTTTATTTGCACCAGCTCTGAGCTCTGATTTACACCTCAAACCCTGCTGCTGTCGTCCATCTTTAAAAACACCTTTACAATCCCCGCAGAGCTGGCCGAGATGGACTGTTATTGTGTGTTTATAGCCACTGCAATACTCTCTGAGGCTTGCAGGGGAAAATAAGAGTATACAGTGTTGAGATAGCATCAAGAGCAGCTTAATGCATGTGTCCTCATATCTGATGATGCAGTAGAGCGAGGATAATAACTCATTAGGCTGACCTATTCATGGCGAAAACATAAGCACTGTTTCCTAGAAATACCATTAAATACATATCACCTGTATCTATAGCCGAGCATTTGAACCTATTCCAGATCCCCCCCACCCCATTACGAGTAATGAGACCCCTATATGTCTGCACCTTTTCTGACCCAGAGCTGGTAATGGGAGGACGGGCCCTTTAAGACGCTCCAGTGAATGAATTCTATTATAGATTAATTGATTAAGAGGGTGGCGCAACGAGATGACAATATATCTCTTTATTGATCTGCCTCTCAATGAGATTGGCTGTTACCCAGCCTCCCCGAGGGACGGACGGAGGAAGAGAGGAAGAAATAAGAGAGGGAGAAGGTAAAGCAAGGGGCTGCTATTAAGGGGGCAACTAATTTCCTGTTTCTCCTGCCGGCTTCACTCCGCTTGGATTCAGTCCCGCGGTGTGTGAGTGCGAGGCAATAAGAGTGGTCCTGTGTGCTGCAATCACGCCGGAGTTCACTTTCACATACATCATCCCGTTTCTCTCCTCCGCTCTCATTATATAAGAATCCACCTCTCCTGCTCTCCCCTCTGTCACCGAGACCTCTTTGTCTTACCCGTTCCTCCATAATTAGGGGCCCCTCTATTAATTTGGGGGCTGTGAAGCAAGACGTGCCCTCTGTTCCCCACCACGCTCTTTGCAAATCTAAGCATTGATAAGGCTGTATGAAGATGGAGGGGGCTGAGTGGGGGTGTTAACGTCTGTTTGCCACCCTGCATCAGGACCTGAAGAGCAGATTGGAAAGTCAAAGGCGACGTTAACCTCTTGCCTCTCTTCTGTGGTTTATCATTCAACTGGTTTCATAGTCTAATTGTGTTTTGTAATGAGTGGGGATTACATTTGGCACTCGCACTGTAAGCTGTATGGATCTGTCTCTGAAGACAGCATCGAGTGGGCTGCCAATAATGGAAATTGCTTCAGGAAAGGAACCGATCAGAGATGAAAACGGATGTTTTGAGACTCGATATCACACCTTCTGTCTTGTCTGTCCTTTGAGTCTTCAAGCTGCTGAGCATGTGTATGAATCCGTAATATGTGTTCTCCGGCACTCAGCCAGAGGAGCTTCAGTACACCTTGGGATACATTGCACTCTCTCTTTATTCACAATATTAAACGGTGGCCATTTTTTCATTTGACGCTGTTCATAGACTCCTTAGTGCTGGTATAGAAGGCTCATTAATCAACAACTAAAAAGGGAATAGATTACCCTTCAAGGGAAGCATACAGCTACCTTTAGACACGTTTAGCATTCAGACACTGTTTGGCTAACTCTTACATTAATACCGAACTATGAAAAATACATTTGACACCTTCTACTTAAACCTGGAGGTGCACTGGACCTATCTTTTGTACTGTGGTTCACTTTAACGCAACATCATTTAGATCCTTTGGTCTTATTGTAGCTAACTGGTTATCAAACTGTCCCTCAGAATCTCTTTCATCACACATTTTCGATTAAGTATATTGATCAATATAAAGGGGGTGAAAAGGTGAATTTTCTAGCCTTTTTTTTTTAACTTGCAACATGGACAATCAGATGGACAATGGCCAATTTAACTTTGTAAGGTATACAAAAAAAGTGTTCCAGTTTGAGTATGTTGATACACTGCAAATTTGACTTTCGCTCTCTCATGGGACTGTCTCCTATCCTAGAGATTTGTTTGTTTTTTTGCTTTCTTTTTAATACCCTCCTAAGAGCTTGAATTGAAGACATAAATATGAGATTATTCAGTCTATCTAACACTACCTTTGTAAAAACATGGAGTTAAACTCCTATCTACACTGCGTTGGTTAAAGCCTGGGGTCATAATTGTGGAAATAATTGTGTCTTTCTCATCATTGGATGATACTTTCCCTCACATGGTTGCTGTATTGGATTAGCTGGTATAGTTTGTACATTTCTGGCAGAGGATGCTCATCTTGTTGGAAACAGCCGTCTTCTCAGGCTCGAGAGGTGTCAGGACAGAGGGTCAGAGTACACCACCATGCTGCCGCACCGTGCCGCTCTGTAATTTAGCTTCCTCACTTCCCCACCCCACAGAGCTCCCATCCGTTCGTTTCCTCTCAGATGAAATGGCTCTCCCAATTCTCCCAGTCTGCAGCGGGGCTCAGGGGAGGAGGAGTGGCGGCAGCAATTATACCCCCCCTTCCCTTTGGACTCACACTCAGACAAAGCTGCTGAGAGCCTGAACAAAATTGTCTCTGCTCTGCAGACCAGCTCCCTCCTGCTCTCACCTGCAGTTAACAGGCAGCCGTGGCCTTTCATACAACCTTTCATGGTGTGTGACAGGAGCCATTCAAGCCTGCAGTTAGCTGCCCCGACTAAGATGACTTCTTTTCTGTAAGAATACATGGAATACCACAGGAAACAGGAAGAAAAGATATTGATGTTTAACAACTAGTGGAGCTATTCTTTCATTTGCATAAACAACAAGTGTTTATTCATCAGCGGCCTTAGTATGTACGACTAGTAACATTGTTTTATTTGGTCCTTTGGAGTCTATTTAATTGAGAGTTTCTACTGTGTCAACAGACATATTCAGTGAAAAGTGGGGACGAGTAGATGTGTGAACACTGCAGGGAACATTCACTGAAATTCCCTATGAGGCAGCGAGCTGGGTGTTGATTTATATAATGGACTGGTGTGAAAAGGGCTCGATCATTGTGCACGTCGTGAGGCAGCTTCAGCTCTGTGAATACGTCCAGTTACACGTAACATCGATATAAAGGCAAAAAGTGTCATTAAGGCCTCACACTCTGTCCCCTCATTTCTGTTTCATGCTGTTTTACATCATGGTCACCTGAGAAGCAGGAAGGGGTGTGAGCTGCATATATAAACAGGCAACCTAGGAATATTTCTGACAGGCCAGTCTTGAAATTTTCCAGGATTTTTCAGTGGTGTATAGGTGAAAAAGGGGGATTGCTTTTAAAACCCTTGGAAACCCATATCCACCAACGCCTATAAATAATTATGTAGGTTCTAGAGTATATAGAGTCTAAATGTATTTGAAATAAGTTTAAATTTACATTCGGAATATTGTCATTTCAATTTATTTAAACTTTCCCTATTTCAGGGCTGAAGTGGTGGTGGTAACGCTCTGGCATTTATAATATAAAAATGGATTTTTCGATCGTTTGCAGCTATTGAACTTTTCTAACACAGCATTAGCACTGTATGAATTGCTTTGCATGAGTTTAGTGCGAGCTCTTGATGATCTTTTTCTTGGCCGTCTGTAGTAATATATTTTTATGCCTTTATTGAGAGAAGAGGATGTTGGACTGATGGAAGTAGATGAGAGTGTTACCTGGCAAAGCACCGAAGGTCAGTGTTGAACTCTAGCTGCTTTGACTCAAGGACTCTAGCCTCTCATGGGGTGCCCATAATAACCACTCGGCTATTTTACACCCCCGCATTACTTTTATTGGTTTGAGAACAAACAGTGGAATCTCAGCCTTCAATACATATGTATGTTTACTGCTGAATATGGAGAGTAAGGCTTTTTGCAACAAACTTTTCAGAGCATTTTTTTACCTGCGGCGTTCCTGCTCCATCCTCTGATTCCTCCTCGGATGACTAAAACATGTCGGGCTGCATCACACTGATTGGTGCATGCCTGATGATCACTGTGCAGATGAGCCAGGCAGATGTCAATCAAAACGTGATCTTCCAAGCTTGCGTGGGAACCAGTTATAACAGAAAGGTTGTTTTTTGAACTGTAGGTTTTATAATGAATAGGAACTTTAATTTCTACCGTCATGGGACTCTCTACATAACTCAATCATAACTGCATTTTTAGTATTACAAGGCACATTTCCAGAGGCTTAAAAGAATGTCATTCAAAACCAGTTTCCCCATAAAGGGATCTGCAGCAGGCTTACTGCCTTTCTTTGGAAAGCAGCATGAAATATGAAAACGGGAAGAAAAAAAGAATCTGTGAGATTGAAATTGAAAAGGACTTTGAGGCCTGATATCCTTCCCTTTGTTTCATCATATCCTCTTCCAGAGAGCAGTTATAACACACACACACACACACACACACACACACACACACACACACACACATGCACGGATCAGTCGATGTGTGACACATTGATTGCAAACAGCAAATGCTAGAAGCTTTTGTCTCCTGTATTGACTCTGACCCCATCTCATTGGACTCCTGCTGAGAGGTAAGCTAATATTCTGTTATTACTTTAGCTGTGTCTGATGCAAAGCAGCCCATTACGTCTGCAGGACAGGGCTGCTGTGTCTGGCAAATTGGAAATGGAAAGTAATTACACCATAAATATACACAGCCAGCTCATTTGTACGATTCAAAATGGATCTAATAAAGCAAAATTACACTCACAAAGAGATGTTCTCTATTTAATGGGAGATGGCTGTAACTATTGAGATACTGACTGTGTTCATGATACCACAGGGTTATTTTTCAGACTTTAACAAAGCCTCAGCCACATCTTACATGGGAAAAGGACCAACACTGGTAAGGTTTCCTGCAGTAAAAATTCATCAGATCATATCTGTAATCAGACGGAAATGTCAAAGCACTTTGGGCCAATTTGCCTTCAGATGGCAGAGTTCACTGCAGCTTGCAATTATTTCTTGAAATTTCTTTGGAAGAAACGGCAGTCATTGATTATTTTGGAGGGTTATTTGTGATTTACAAAAAAAAAACTGTACCTGTTTTGCACAACGTCATCATGCAAACTGAACAAATAAACTTGAATTTATTCTAAAATGAACACATTTCTGACAGAAAACTTGTGACCACATCTCGTGACCAGATCTTTTACTAGTGTTTAGCGTTTTAACTTATTTTTTAATTTGCTTTCACGTTTTTATGATGTTTGGATAAAATGTATTTCACTAAAAAGCACTTGGGTCTGCATTGGCTGTTATAAATGTACTATATAAATAAAGTTGACTTGACTTGACATTTCAAATTTGAAAATCATCCTGTGTTTAGAGTTTGACTTATGGTCAGTGAATTAGAGACCAATGATAGTTTTTCGCCTTGGTGTACATTTAAATCCAAAACCAGCCTTATTGTCTCTGCTTTTAACCTGAAAATTAAGATAAAATATCTTCTCTGTCCCTGATTTGCTTTCCAACATCAAACACAATGTCTGATCTAAACTCGTCCACCTGTTGGATACAAATCTGTAAAATAGATGTATAATAAAGGATCGTACTCAGTGAGCACTTTTAGAAGAAGCG
This sequence comes from Symphodus melops, assembly GCF_947650265.1. Lineage (NCBI taxonomy): Eukaryota > Metazoa > Chordata > Actinopteri > Labriformes > Labridae > Symphodus > Symphodus melops. The sequence goes on along the minus strand of NC_136701.1, from coordinate 4,736,024 downwards.
CCAGAGATTTAGTAACATCTAGCGACAGAACTACATGCTTACAACCTCTCTCACCTTCCTCCACCAAAGGTGTAGCAGGTGGGAAACACACAACATGTCTGCTTTAGATCCAGCGGTTCGTTTGTCAGTTCTGGTCTACTGCATCAAAAACAAAGCCTGAGGACAAACCTGCTCCTTGTGATTTTTACGGATCTGTAATGGCTCATTCAAAGAAATCTTCTCATTTTGAGGTGACTCAATACTAATGAACACTTATTGCTGAAAGTACTATTCAGTTCCTGGCAAAATACTCAGATCCTCTTATATTACACAGCACAACGTTCGAGGCAGTACCACTCAACAGGCTTCAGAAGAGGGAAGCATTATTTCCATACAGGAGGTATTCTTAACCGAGCCATGCTGGTCCTGCATTCAAAAGAAGACACCTGCAGGACCCAGGAAGTCAGGGGAACAAAAGACAAATCACACGCATGTGATAGTTTTAGGGGAGTTGACAAAATGTAGCAGGCAGCAGTGGTAAGTCTCATCCCTTCATCACAACGTCACAAGCACTGATGTACATTTACCCAGGTGACAGAAGGGAGAGGGGGCTGCGTTGTATTTGAATTTCTTACTGTCTGGTTGGCTATGTTTGGCATGTCAGATGTAAAAGACTGCCACAGGGACACGGGGCTACAAGAAAAAACAAACTGTGCAAACTCTAAAGAGATCAGAGCTGCAATGTGCTTTTCAGGCATTCGCAGGTTTTATCTTTGGCTGTTAAACAAGACGTAGGTCAGATTTGTGCTGCAATAAGGAAAATATGGGAAAGAATAACACTGTGGCAAGGTTGACTTAACACATCGGAGAAAGGTTGCAGTGGGCGAGTAGTTCTCCTTGATAAGATATGATGTATTAAGAACAGCACAGAAGTGACGGACTCAGCCACACAATAGGACTGCCTGAATATCAATTCTTGGTGCAGCTCCGGCACATTCACAACGTCGACAAACGAATCCTAACCCTAACCCTACACTGCACCAGTCGCAGACAGTCTATAGTCATCTACCTGTCGCAGAACATGGACAACATGGACATGTCATCACTCCCCTCCCATTCACCTGCTACTTGGTCAAATGAATCCACCTTCTCAGGCGCGAGCAGGACAAAAAAAGAATGAAGTCAGAGTGAAAAATGTGATGTGTTCGCAGTGTTTCGTGCATGTGTGGAAGCACCATAGAGCTGGTTGATATGTATCAAAGTATTGGTAATATATTTTTTGTGTCTTTGGTTTCTGTTACAAATTGGTCTTATAAGCCTGTTTCAGGCTGGGAGAAGTATATAAGCTTAACTCAATCAAATCAGTAATAATCCTCATTTGACACTGCAGCAGTGTTATCAAGTTCAGATGCCCATGAGCTCTGTTTAGTTGTAAAAAAACAACTCTGTCAGTTAAGGCCAAAAAACGTCACTGCAATCTGGTATCAGCAGGATTCAAACACAAGTCTGAGAAGCATGAAGAAGCAGGAAAATGATCTGTGCTGTTGTGTGGTTTCTTTATGAGCAACTGTGTGAGACCTTGAGCTTTTCACACTTCCGTAAAATGAACAAACTCGCGCTGAAAAAAACCACCACTACACTGTCATTTCTCATCAGTCCTGTACAACCAGACTCTGAATAAGCTCTGAAGGTCCCTCAAGGAGCTTTCTCTCCTTACACAGATCTCGTTCCTCTCTCTGCCTCTCAGCGCTCTTCTCCTCCTCCTTCCCTGTCTGCAGAGAGTCCAGTGAGAAGTGTCTCTGGTTTTTCCCCTCTTCACAGGCTGTCAGGGTTAAGCCTTGCTACCTCGAGGGGGAAAATGTGAGAAGATGGTTGGGAGCCAAGACCAAACACTCGCAGAGGTCGGGGAGAGGGGCGAGAAACATTCCACAAAGCTTACACACAAGCGAGAGGAGAGAGAGAGAGAGAGAGAGAGAGAGAGAGAGAGAGAGAGAGAGAGAGAGAGAGAGAGAGAGATACCTGAGCTACCTGGAGCCAGAGGGACAGAGATCAATGTCAATGAGAGCCATGTTACACTGAGTAAACCTTCCTGCACAGCCTTTGTAAACAGTGGAGAGCATAGAGAATGAACTATATCAACTAGGTACAATTTTTACAGCTGCAATAAGGGAATAAATGTTTAACTATTTGGTTTAATCTTCCTCCTCATTCTCCCTTTTATTGTTTGTAATTTATAATCAGTGCAATCAGTGTCTTTTAAAGGTCAAATAATCAAAGTTACACCCTGTCTTTAATTGTTTTACATCCCATTACACACTTTGTCATTTTTAAGAAAAGTTTTTATTAATTATTAAAAAAAAAAAAAGTAAATCATATTCTACTTAAGTCTCCTGACAAAAGGAGTACTGCTGTTTACTAGATTTTAACTTTATTTTTCCTTCTTTTGTCTTTTAGTGTGAAGATGAAGACATTTGATGCTACTGGTCAACTAAAGAAGTTTAAGAAAGACCTTTCATTATTTGAAAGTCAGTTTTAAAACCTGCACTGGAGTCTTGTCGTACTCTTGTTTTTCAACACTTTCGCACCTCTTTGACTAAAATGACAACAGGAGGGGCTGCAAGCTGAGCTGCCCGTACAGTAGCTGTTAGGCTTCAAGTAGGTTTTGTTGTTTGCTGTTCATGAGGCATCGTCCTCCAAATGATATGAAGAGATCTTCACCAACAAATAAATATGAAACAAATGAAAGGAGGTGAATGGTAAAATGTTGAATTGAAGTGTTAAAATGAATAATGTTTAACATTCAGTACTAAGCAGAGGCTGGGAGCTGAGCTGCAGCCATGCTTGTTCTTCCAGTGTTAATTTCAGCATTTCTTCAGTCCTTTACACACAAAGAATCAGGGTGTTTTTTAAAGGCTTTAAATGACAGGAGGTGAGAGGAGGGGCTGAGTGCTCGATCACCCTTCCCTTACTTGATTCCCTCAGTGTTCATTGTTTAAAAGGTTTCTACCGGTGTGTGCTTTATGTCAAAACAAATGAACCCAACTATTTTACTAATTGTTCAAAGAATGTGAATGGGGTAGTAATATGTGTTCAAATGTCCGACATACAACCAAAAAAGCAACTGGCTGTTTTTGACATTGTTAAATATATTCATGTTAAAGTGCAACATGTCCTTAATTACTCATAAGGTATATTTTCATTGTCATCATTGCTAATCAAGATTATTTTGCTGCTCAGCCTTGGATTCAATAAAAAGTGTGTGACGCTTTTACTCCTGCATTCGTGTGTTTGTGATCTGCCATCGTTTTTGTGGTTGTTATGGCAATGGGAGCGCCGTGAAGCACCAACACAGAGAAAGACAAAATGTTCAACTATTCAGCCATTACACACGCACACACTCTGACACACACTCTGACACACACTGTCCTGTCCCTTTCATCACAGCCTCTCTCCAGCCTCTTCCCTCTCCATCAGCAGTTCCTTTCTCCCCCCATTGTAAGAGATGGCTTTATGCCTGTGAATGAAGGACATCGCTTGGCTGTGGGCTGGGCAGCGTTGCCTGAAGAAAGCCCTCTACACATGATTTCGGCTCTCTCCCTCGTGACGGGGAAGAAATCAAAATCCCTTGTTCACTGGAAATTATTGCTGGATTACTTTTGTGTCCCAGCGGTGGTGCTGTCAGAGCTGAACCTCGCCAGCGTGGATTTATGAGCATGTGCGGGCGTGGAAGTGACGCAAAAAGCACATTTCATACATTTCAATGTTTTCTGTTGTTTTTTTTAATCATACATGTTCACATGTGTGTCTCCCTGCTGTCTCCTATACCTCCCTCGCCTCATAATCATCTCTTCCTGCCTTTGTCTCCCACGCTCCCTAATGATGACAGGAAAGGCCAGGTTCCCTCTTTAATGTCTCCTGGCCTTTCTCCCTTACTCTGGGCTCAGGTTTCTCTCCACCCCTGCTCTCTGATTTACAATGTCCCCGCTGGCTGACGGGGGGGAGAAGAGGGACTGAGGTGGAAACAGGGGGAAAAGGGGGGGGGATTCATTGTTCCCTTTCTTACTCTCCTCTGTCTCTCTTTATTTACGACATCTCCAGCAGGACCAGGGCCGTGGCATTAATGCAGGGAGGATGTGCAGCCCACAGTTCACCGGGGGAAAGTGAATCCCAATGCAGACCTTCAGAGAGTTATGTCTCTGAGGCTGGACAGAAAACAAAAGTCCCCCCACCCCACCACCACCACCACCCAACCCATCAGGAGAAGTCAGCTGGGGTGAACATCGGCAGGCTATCACAGGATCACACGCAAGGTTTGACTTTGAGAGCAGATAATGGTTCTATTTGAATGGGCATTAAGTGCAACAATGACTTTTCTGACATCGTGCCTTAGGGAGGGGTCCCAAGATTGTTGACCAACGTGTTGATGGAAAACAACAACCATCGTTCTTTTTTAATCCAAACTGAACAATGTGAGGAGGGTCATCTGTTTGGTCCTCTCTTTGGGATGTGTTTTCCTTGAATATTTTACCGTCACATTAATCATTTCTACAGATAAACAGGCCAGTATTTTAGCATCAGATTTCACTTACATTCAGCTTCCTTTGACGTTCTTTAAAACGACGCTCTGACTCATCTGAACAGACTTCGGTATTAATCTTAAACTAAGATCCAAAAACATGATTTCTGCTTTACAAATATTTTATTGACAATTCAAAGTAATTACCCTTTTTCTGACTTCTGACTCAAATAGCACTGACAAGACCAGAGGCTGATGTGTCTTTGATTTATCATGTATCTGGTCACAAAAGTGCTGCAAAAAAAGGAAAAGGTAAAATACTGACTATAGTCATACAGTAATATTGTAATTCATCTTCAAGGACACATTACGGTGTTTATCACAAAAAGTAGAACTCAAGCGACGATACAACAATATAATCTGAGGCAGCAGACAACACGACCCGACACAATACGATAGGATGCGATTCTGTACAACACGGTCAAGATCAACCCTTGGGAACATTATTGATGTTGTAGATCAGAGGTTCTCACCTGGTATAGCACCGACACCCATCTTTACTTTGATGACAAGTTGGGACTCGAATTTTGGAACATTTTCAACCTTTCAAATTGTGGAAAAGAAATAAAGCTGCAGTTTGGACCTGAGACAGAACACAACACAGTTGCATGTCAACATCACAAAACTCAACAATCGTCTTTGAGAGTAGTCAACAGTCTTTATATGCAGAGTGATTTCTTTCTAAACTCCATTTCAGTTTTGATGGCGACATTAGCCAGCAACTGCTAACAGCGATTTCTTCTTCTTCTTTTTTGCCACAACCTTTCCCTAGGACTCATCCTGACCCACTGCAAAGGACTCAACAACACACTTTTAGGTCCCGTCCCACCAGTTGTAAACTATTCTCTCGAAAAAAGTCAGCTGAGATCCATGAATGTCTGTAACTGTTGTGCATGGATTGACAGGTTTTCCTTAGTTTGAGGTTCACCTAATGAATACTGTTAGCAGCTTAATCTGCTACAAACACATTTTATCTTACATGAAATTAATTTATTTCTTACACGGCCCACAATCACATAAATTCTGAAAATAAATTGTAAAAATGTCATTGTGATCCCTCCAGTAACTGTAGATATACAGTATTTAAGTCTAGAGTCTAGACCAAAGGTGCTGGACCAGCTGAAAGACTGATGCCATAAACATCCTTCACATATAACTGTCCTTTGACAAACAGGCTCACTGAAGCTCTGAGTCAGCACCTCATGTCAAGACATGAGCCCACAAAGAGCTAATGCAGGTAATGACCTGTGTGCAGTTGTTAAGTAGACTGTGTAATAGGTTGTCTGAGCGCTAAGTGGCCTGAACACCTGTTTGAGTTTTAAAGCAGGTGGGAAGTTCAAAGAGCAGAAGGCCCAGAGTCTGTGAGGAAGTTCACAGAGGTGAACGAGCGTTGTGTGCAGCGTCGGAAGTGTCCGAGAATAGCATCCTCAATAAACCACAACAACTGATATGAATCAGCCTTACAGCTGTTCAGGCAACTGTTGTTGCACGTTATTTACACTCCATTACCTCTTCCTGAGTCCTGTGGCTGTGCTGATGACCGTGTTTACACGTTCAGTCAGTGCTCAGGAGGGCAGACAGGGTTCAGACAGCAGCAGACACACACTTTGCAGCAACAAAACACATTCAAATTTAAAGCTTAAATATTATAAACTTGGTGCAGTTGATTTAATGAGCCAAAGAGAAAACATTATAACCATTTAGCACATTTCCTGAGCTCTGAACCAGTGATTCTGAAATTTGGCCACATGTACTTTCAACAGCTGCTGAAGAGTATTTGAGATTTGTATGTAAACGTTGATTTCAGGTGCACTGGTAGACCACTTCTCTGAGTCCTTTTTCGGCCTGATTTACTTCCAGTCATGGTCATTTTCTCTCTCTCTTCTCCCTATGTCCTGTCTGTCTTCAGTTTTCAAAAACATTTTCTTAAATTGATTATATAAAAAACATGATTTTTGCATGACTAGTAAAACACTTATGGTACAAACATTTTAATAAGAAATGTGAATGTACATTTTCAACACTAAAGTATCTACACTAATTAAAAATAGACCTATGCTATTCTTAGGAGTAGTACAATTACCTCAAACATTTCCAACATTTATCAATACTAAAGAAATCTTTAATTTTATGGATGTAACAGGATGTTTCAGGACATGGTTTATGTTTATCGTTGACGAGGAAACACGGTGTTATGTCAAAGACTGCTACATAAAAGAAGTGGTGACTGCAGCACTCTTGCTGTATGTGATGAAAACGTCATGTGAATTATTCTTGGATACATTAGCTCGTTGGTAAACATATTCTCTTCCTCAGGTCTCTACTTCGTCTTTACTACAGTCAACTTGGAGTTCTATTTCATGGAGGGTGGGGATACAGTATCACAGAGAATCACTCCCATGATTCCCCGCCTGATTCATCTTTTGTTGTTGTTTTGACAGAGAGCCCCCTGGTGGCAGAATGTACATACTGTGCAGCAAAATACAGTTGACAAGTGATAGACACTGTAAACTGTTACAAAGACACAATGACACAATAAAAGATACAAAGTGTTCACCAGTGAGTTTTGTGCTGATTTTAAGCCAAATGTTCATGAAGCTGAAACACCTGATGGAGTGTTTTCCAGTAAAAATTGTTGCTTGATAAATCCAACAGGCAGAAGGAAAATACCAATCAGGCTGCTTATTGATAACAGTTTGAGGACTACTGCTCGACAGTAGTGATGGGAGATTACCAAACTTTTGTTGTTAGAAGCTATAGGTACTCTGCGTGCTGTTATGTGCGTATAGTTACACCAAGAAACAGTTTTTTCCTCTCTGTTATTCTCACGGCAATTTGGTACAGAGCTGCAGAGATGGAAATGTTGTGTCTGTTTGTGGGTGCAGGCAGGTACTGCTGAGCACTCGTTTCTCACGTCTGATTGGTCTGATTGGAACAGTCACTCTCTGTTTCTGCACAATGAGGACAGAACTGACTGAAGACGTTTTTTTTTCTGCACGGTTTGAAGAGAAGCATTTATATACTTTTGATGTATTTTGATGTGTAGTGTATAAGTATCAATATTTTTGGCTGAATGAGAACTTAAAGTGCTACAGTTTTGATAGAACCTTCCCCACTCTCAGGCTGGGTGTAAAGACGCTACACTTACTGTACAAAAGGACTTGTATTAGGTCTGGTTAACGTTTATAATATAGATATACTGTGCAGATAACTGTTGAACCGAAATGATTGCAGATGAGTTCAGATAAAAAGTGAAATGAGAATTTTAATGAGGACCTTCCAATTAAATCTCTGCTCTTTCTGCGGCTTAACCTCAAACTGGTTCATAACGTGTCATAGGAAAATGTTATCGCGACTTTAAAAGTGTTTTTAACTTCATATCTGGCTCTTCAGCAGCACATTTTATCAACACTATTTCACACGCTGCAAGAACGGATGCATGACAGGAGATAATGGCTCGTGTTCAATGCTCCAACATTTTGAACTAATTTTTACAGATTGCTGATATCAAGTATGATATGATAACCCTTTTAAACTATTGTAGGGACGATCAAGTGTCTCCAGTGTTAAAATAACTTTTCTATGCATACTCATATCTGCAGACAGAGATACAGATGTACAACACAAAGTCACTTACGATAAAAAGGTTCACCAGGCACATGAGAACCTACCTCAACCATGTTGCATGTCAAACACGTAATTCTGTTAAGGTAAAGGATTGTTAAGATGATCCTTGTATAGAGCTTTTCCAGTGTTCAAACTACTCAAAGCGCTTTTATGCCCCAGGTCACACCTACACATTCACACACGCATGGCAGAGGCTGCTATGTAAAGTGACCATCATAAGTAACTAAGCCCATTTATAGACATTCATACACCTGCCATGAAGCAGCAAGAGCAACTTAGGTTGAACGTCTTGCCTGAAGTCAAATCGGACACATTTCTGCAGGTTCCGGGAATCGAACCCCACTTTCTAATTGAAGAAGACCAACTGTACCACTGAGCCACAGAGCGATGTCAAGATTGATACCATACCACCGTTTTTACACCAAGGTACAGTGGGAGTGATGAACATACACAAAGCACAGTCTGGTTTGGCACAGTCTAGTTCCTGGTGCAGAGAATATTTCATGCCGGGGATGTGTCACCTATTTTTCCCGTCCTCATTGTTTCCACTTCACACTGTAGCAGTAGAAATGGATATGGCAGAGCGATCTGTGAAACCATCCTGAGAGCATTAGCCGCATGGAGGCCAAGTTGTGTGGGCGCGGAGAGAACTGAAAATGAACCTTCAATGTCTGTTTGCTTCATCAGAAAGTCTCCACTAAGAAGAGCTGCAACTTGAAAGCTGCTCCCCCCCCACCCTGGTTAAAGATAAGGAAAAGAGCTATGGTAGTTTAAAAAGCTAACACGGATCCACAAAAAAAAGGGAATTGATGAATGTTGCACTGACTTTACAATTCTACAGCGTCAGTTCAATTTATCTTCTAAGTCATTCCTTTTTTGAAAACAGATGTATTCGCAGATTTCAGAGGTTTTGAGACCACTGGCACCCAGAGAATACACAGAACATCACACAGAGGTGTCTTGGGATGTGCAGGATAAAAGACACTGTCAGATCTGTCTGTCCTTGTGTCGTTCATGCTGAGGCCTCAAGTCCATTTCCTCATTGTGACACCAGCTGCCCACTGCCCATTTCATGCTGCCTATTCACACCTGTAGCATTGGAAAAAAAAACTGATGACCACTCGAAACATCCTGCAGAGGTAGCCTTGCATGACAGAATTCATTTGACCAAAAAACTCAAAGAAAATTGTGAGTGTACAAACAATAACCAAATAAAGTTGCATGCACAGGTGTGACCTCACCTTAGAGCTCATATAGGTTTATTTAACTGCTATAAGACAGACTGACAGCTCTCACTGAACAAACCCCATGCTGACTCGTCATGCAGCTCCTGTCAGAGCTGACTGTGGAAACGCAATGCTCCCACTGCTAATGGCAGGCATCATTAGCTTTGTACAGCATCATCAGTTTCTGTCTTTCTTTTTCCTCCATATGAACTGACCCGTGATATTGTGATGGTCAGGCTGTTAATTCACAGAGTCTGCAGCCAGGGAGAGAACACATCCCAGCCAGGATACCGGCCAATTATCTGCCACTGTTTTTGTGTTTCTGGACAGGCAAAGCAGAGCCGGTCTGCCAACAACTCATTAGGATGTGACTGGCTGTGTCTCTTGAGTTTGGCTCCATTTTGATTTCCACAGTGAGTTAGAAAAACTAAAATCCCAGTATTAAACATGGCATCAGAGATTGCAAACAATGAGTTACTTTACTGGTAGCTCATGACGCCAGCTCAATAAAGGGCTTGGGAATGAGCCAGAGTGTTTCAATTTTCTAAATTGTTGGCTTGAATTCCCTCAGAGGTCATTTCATAAAACTGTAACAAGCACTACTTTAAAAAAAAAGGAAACTTCAAGGTTAAGCACTAGCTTATAGTGACACAAATTGAGAGTTATTACCCAACTCTGCAGTTTCACTCAGCTCTGCAGATCTTTGTTAACTGTTTTCAATCATTCTTGCTGCTCTTATCAGCATAATTTTTGGCTGCAGCAGGCAGCAGTGTGCAGCAAAAAAGGAGAAAATCATAACATTATCGCACAGTGTCCTATTTGTCCACCTTTCAGCTGATGATACACCTGATGATGCAGAGAGAGTGATAGCTGTGGATAGAGCTATCTGCTTGCTGCATGCACATGCATGCTGAATCCAAGACAGATTTCCCCACAGGGTCAATACAATTGTTTTGGACTGTATGTGAGATTCTATACATAAAGAAGCAACATATTTAAGAATTCCTGCCATGTATTCTGTATTTCAGATTGACAAACTACACCATTACAGTTGACTTCACATTCACTTGTTTCACATCAGGGAACACATCTTTCCGATGTCTAATAGTTAAACACTGCTCTGTGCTTCAGCTTATATGCTTTCACTGCAAGGACACAACTATTGATGCAGAGTTCAAATCTTCTGTAAACACTTAAAAAGTCAAAGTATTCTGAACACTTTCATCCACAGAAAACAGAGCTACACAACCAACTATTTTTAAAGGACATTAACAATGAAAAGGAAGCATTTAGACAGAGTTGCACTTGACATTGTCATTATTTTCTGAAGGGTTATCACTCTACGACAGTTGTTTTGTTTTAAAGACTCTCCACAAACTCCAAAATGACAAAATGCAACTCACATATTTTATGACCCACTGAAAATGGCTCCCTACCCACCAGGTGGGAAACACTGCTCTAACATTTCTTTTGCATTTCTTGTTGAATAAAAACATTTACAGGAGCATGATACACCAAGGAGGAGTGCAGGTATGGACAGGGATGTACACTACATCTTTGTTTGCTTGATGCTAACACATGTTCTTAGCCTGATGCTAACAGGTTTTTTAGCTTAATTCTAACACTTTAAATTAACATGCTAAGAGAAATAGCATCTAAATTACACCTCAATTACACCTATAGAGAAGGATTGACATCAAGTTTTCATTGATGAAAGATTCAAAGTTTCACTACTTTGCTTTAAATTTTCTGTCAATTAAACAATAAATTCTGAGTTTAGACGTCACGTTTAATGTCACTCCCACAAAGTTGGGTGAACTAATTTTCCTTCCTACAAAAAGTAATGTACTGGAGATAATACAGACTTCAGAGGCTTTAAAAAATAATTTCCCCAGTCGAGTCAGGGATAAAGAATAAGGCAGGGCTTTGTTTAAATTTTTAAATTAACTAGAATAAGGGTATTTATTCATTCATTGGTATTTATTCAGTGCAATTATGTAGCCAAGGTAAGGCTTCGTGTGTGACCCTGACTCTAATAGAGACATGAGTCAATGATATACTTCACAATATACAAACAAATGTAAGGAAAGAGACTTTGTGGGCCCTTGTGTCAGCTTGTCCCTCTGAAGCGCCACATCATGCATCTAATCTAATGCCTCTGCAACAAATAAACTCCATTAATTACGACCTCGCCGTCCACATACCCTCCAGTGCTGGTGCTAACAGCAGCAGGCCTCAGACTGAGCTGTGCTGCTCTCGGGCCAATTAAAGGAAGCTCATAAATAACAGAAACAATGCTGTAGTCCCTGCAGGCTGTGTGGTAATCAGCCTAAAGACGCCAGGGCAAAAAGGAAACAGCACAAACACACTGAATCACAAACAAACACAATCACAAACACACACAATCACAAACACATGCGATCACGCACACAAACTGAGAAAACACAAGAGATTAATGTGGTGGAGATAACAGAGATAACGTATGATGAATAGTTTGTGTGTGCATGAGATAATAATGACGACTAGATTATATGTAAAGCCAAAATCTGCTTTATCAGCCATTTAAATTATCTGGTGTCGAGCATGCATATAAGAGGTAGACCTAGCTTTTTCTGTTTTAAAATGTAAGCACATGCCGACGTGTTGAACCCTGCAACCTTTACAATGACCAGCAGGGTGCGAGAAGGATTACAAAAGAAACTTAGCTGTACAGTTAGTAACCCAGAAAGTGAGCCTACTCCTCAAATAGTCTCAATCAGTAATTGTAAGTCTTCTTCCACACAGAACAATGTTAAGTTTATAAATTATAGCCCTATTGAGAGAAAAATGGACACTTAAACAGGCTGTTTTAGCCACACCTAGTGGACTGGAAATAATCCTGTTCAATGTGAAAGGGTACAGAAACACAATCTAACAACAGGTTGGGACACTAATATTACACCTTTGGGGGTGCAATGTTGAATGTGTAAGTACAAACATATAAGGGTGCTGGATTTCCATTACAGCTTGTGGGGAATCGTAATCCTTAAAGGTTACAACCTACAACCTGTCGTCATTCGGTTCCTTTTGAATCCTTCCAATAATACCAAGGCAAAGGTTTTCATTCTTGATCAATAGTTTTAAGTCTTGCGCAAATGGCATTCTGTTCATTTGGTTAATTGTACACAGTGAAATTCAAGATAAAGAAGGGTAAAATTTGACAAGTTGCTAACACTGCAGCCTGTCAAGAGAGGGGAAGCAATTGCTTTCCAACTTGTTGGAGAAAAAAAAAAGACGTTTGCATATTGTATCAAAATAGTTCCGAAGGGTTGCCCAAAAAAACTAATTGATGACAACACTGAGGCTATGTCCACTTTCTATCTGTAGTCAGTTTGTAGTCTCTATAGACAAACTAATGAAGTCACTGACATTGCAGCTCCCATGCATGATTTTCAACAGCCTGAATGGAATATGTGATGCTGCAAAACTAAGTACATACATACCAGACTCTCCTCACTAATTGAGCAGGGACTGAGTTTATTCTTCTCCCAGAATAGCTTAATGAGTCGTTTGGGATTGCGGATCTCTGGAGCCTGAGCACACTGGCTAGTTTTTTTCTGGCTTTGCCTCCCCAAACACTGCTCAATGCTAATGCTTGCTCACAGAAAGCCCAAACACATTGCATATTGAATCCTTGTTCTTTCAGAAAGCTCCCTGGATAAATTGGCACTGGCTTATGCATACAGATTGCAGTTATTTTAATTGGCTGTTGTTCTCCAACAAGATTATGAGGGATTTCTGTGGAAATAGATGCCGAGAGACACACAAACACGTATCGAATGCAGAAACACAAACACCCATAATGTGACAAAGGCAAAGGGAATGTGCCTGTGGCCACAGCGCTCAGTGTGATTGTCGAATTTGAAGCCCCAAATGGCCCCTGGGCCCTCTGCTCTTACATCACCGGCATGAAAACACGTTCACATCATTCACTCCTGACTCATTAGAAACTGCCTCCCTTTTATGTTTTTTTTTCTTACTGGGCTGTTTAATTCCCCACGCTGCTCACTTTAAATCTGTGTATGACTGCGATTAAATTTTAATATACTGCCTTTGCTGTGACCTTGAGGCAGAGTCAGTCCCTCGTCAGCTCTAAAAAGGGAAATTAGAAGAAATGCATTGTTAATTATGGATACAGGGAGAGTGGCAGGCTTTTTTTTTTAGGGGGGAGTTTATGGAGGACATTTGAATTTATCGAAAACTGTATAAGCCCAAAACATGTCTCCCCACCTACACACTTTAAAAAAGGACTTGGAGATATGTAGAGAAAAGTCAAACTAAGTGCTCTAAAATGCTTAAATATTCAAATGTACTCTTTACTTTCCAAACATGATTGATTTGAATCACAAACCAACAATGTTAACTGCTATATCTGAAAATGTTGCCTTTGTTTAAGCTACCTCTTCGGTTTATATTTTGGAAACCTTTATTTTAACTGTACAGATTTTAATTGTATTTTTGTTTCGCCACGTATGAGACTGTAACTGTCATTTACACTGATAATGATGGGTCATAGCCTCTTTATTACACATAAGGAATGTGATGGGTGCAGCCTACAGCCACTGCCTTTTTAAAAAAAGCTCTCATTGTCACAAGCCATTGAAGCGTTGCATTAAAATCACAAATACTGTTTAGACAGTGTGTGGGAGGGTTTTTGCAGTCTTTTAACTATTGTGGTCATACCACTGTTTGTATTGTAATTACTACGAGGAGCTAATCAGCATAACTGCCAGCAGATGCAACAGAGTAATCTGTGCACTTTGTATCTGAGTGTGCTGAATCACCAAAATTCACCGCAAATTCACCATGCACGAGTGAACACTTAGCCCAGGGGTCTGCAACCTTTATTATCAAAAGAGACATTTTGCTCAAATTAGATGGTATCAACTCAAACTCCAAAATAACTGTGCAACAAAATACACAAACAACAATAATATATAAACAAAAATTAAATTAAGAAATAACCTTTATTTATCTTTGTGGTTTTGTTTAAATTATTATTATTGTGAAGGCCAAAAGGAGCCACTACAAGGAAGCTGAAGAGACCCCTGACTTAGCCAAGCTGGTATCAGGTAAATAAGGAAAGACACTATTATGCATTGTCATTGTTTGTCTAAGGGATGATTATAGTGAGCGGGTAGTTTGAGCAGAATGTAACAAGGAAGACACAGAAACGGTTGTGTGTCAAGCTGAAGGTGTTTCTTCACAAAAACAACCTGCTAACGAAATTGATAAAAAAAATGTTTTATTTCCCAGGTTAAACAAACTTTTGGAATCTGCAGAGCTGCATCCATAGCAACGGTTAACTTTGTATCCTTGATAAAAAGAGCTAAAACGCCATCATTACTCACATTTAAACGAAACATTTCCACAGATGCTGAAGTGAGACGAGGTGAACGACACAGCATGAATCAGTGCAGCACCTGACCAAGTTTTTCTGCCTCGTCACTGTAGGAGTCTGATGACATTTTCTTTTCGCCTCAGTCCTCCAGAGTCTGTGATAAGAGCTGCGTCCCTACCAGCCATGTGCTTCCCTTAATAACGGTTTGTTCTTCGTTGATCTATCGAGGGACAGCAGACTGTTGCTATACGTAACTGGCCAATCAGAATCAAATATTTGACACAGCTGCACGTAATAAAAAAAGAAAAAAAATCAAGCGTGGGGTTGAAGCTGCAAATACTTTCCATGAACAAAGTTGTGTCCGCATGCATATAGTATCTGTTTGCTGAGCAGGTTCTGCATTGACTGTTTGTAGTCATTTAAAAGAGAAAAGGCTTTTAAGCAGGTGCCACTCAATTGATAAATCCTAAATGTTTTTTTTGTTGTTTTTTTTTCAAATTGCCAAAACAGGACTTGCATCCTTTAGTGACGTCTACTTAGGAGGGGACCTCATCATGCATAAATACACGCACACAAACACACACTCTGTTATTCTGGTCTGTTGCCTCTTCTGCTCCCATGAGACGGAGCTATCGATCAGAGAGGAATCTCCCTAATTAGAGCTGAACGAAGGAGGAAGCAGAATGAGTGAAGCGAGGGGGAGGAAATTAGAAAGGAAAAGACAAGGAAAACCAAAAGACGAAGAGAAACTGATGTGGCACTTTGACTTGTTGCTCTGCGATGGATCGGGACGTGACGGAGCAAATAACAATGGAGATGCACGCACACGGAGAGACGAGAGGAGGGAACGATGGAGGATAAACAAATGGGAGAAATGAGTCCTGAACAATTGCATGAACTGAGGAAGAGCATAACGTCGAGGACGCAGCAAAGGGGCAGTAATAACGTGGAGTTATGGATCTGAATTTACATCACAAGCTCTTCAAAGGTCCCAGAATGCATCACTCTACTTAATGGAAGAATGAAGAAACAAAGGCTAAGGGTGGTTTGACTCAAATCACCCTCTGAGCATTTCAGACCTCTGGGGATTCAATTAAAAGATGCAATTATCTTTTTTCACAACACGCCCCACCTCCCCTTTGTTTTCCCCTACAACTCCACCTCCACCAGAGCTTTCACTGCTTCAGACGTTTGACGTGTCTCTGTCAACTTAGCAAGAACGAACATCATAAATGCCCATGAGTGGAGGCTTTTATCAACATTTTTGAGTCAAGCATTTTTCATTGAGGGTTAGATGTACTCAAGCTTTGATCGCTCATTCTGTAGGGGGTAGCAGAATGAATCCCAAGATTCCTTGCTATTTTAGTGTTGAGACCCCCTGATACACTTTGTACCAACCTGATTGGTCAAATTTGGATGTGTTGGAGGTAGATCCTCAGGCCAATCCAGCTGAGAACCGCTGATTTAGAAGGGACTCTCTCATGTTATGCAGTACATAATGTCATTATGTTGTAACAGGATAAGGTTTGTTGAAATCCTGAGCTGTGTAAACTGTATAATATGACAGATGTCTGCCCTTTGTTAGTGTTTATTTCTTATTACTGTCACAGACTCTGGGATCTGCGTCATGTAAACACGCTGCGTGGCCCGTAGACAACACAAGACCGGCCTCTTTATTAAAGGACGAATGATTTGTGGTAAAAAGTAAAGAATGGTGAAAGAAAACGGATGAAGCAGCCTGTTATCAGTGATGTTTGTACTGATGGTGACTCCTGCCACTGCTGCACTCATAATAAATCACAGACTTAACAGTATGGGGGGGACAGTCTAGTTGTTAAAGAGCTTATCTTTCTACCTGATAACCTGTGTGTCAGCATCATCCACTCTGCTCAAGTGACCTTGAGGACATCGTCGTTGGCTGCTGTGTGTTCGCTCAGTAAGTTATAGAGCGTCTGTGTGCAGCTGATTACACTGCATTATATTCCTCTATTCCTATCTTTATGACTGCACAGTGGGATTTTGGGGACATTAAAGACGGATGCAATGGATGATGAAACTAACGCAGAAACTTTCTTGGAAAACACACAATTAATATTTGAAAGTTAATATGAGTGGACTGACTGTCTTCAAGGCTGTGTTCATAACAGTCCTTGAAAGGGAAATCTAGAGCCCAGATTGTTCTTCTAAACTTTAAGCACTTTGTTTGAAGGTGCATCTAATCACAGGGAGAAGTATTGCACTTTGAATCAGCGTTAGAAACTTTCAAGTTGTTTTACATCAGAATAGGACATATCAAAGGTTTTACAGTACAGGGACTATTCTGTGGTTTGACTAATTGAGTGAAGTATATTGTACAACTGTGTTCTTTGGTTATTTTGGAAAAGTTTGTTGTTACGCCCCACCGTAAGGCGGCTCTGTGGGACTAACGACAATCCACAAATGAACCAATTAAAACACACTAAGACCTTCACAAAGTCAAACAAAGGGATCTATTTCAATTACACAAACTAAAGGATAAAAATGATCAAGACTAACATGACAAAACAAAATCCCTGACTGGGAAGCACAGCAGTCCCAACTCCAAATGCCTCTCTGTGCTGTAGCCAGCACGCGCCTGAGCTTTGAGGCCAGGTGAGCCTCGTTGGGCAATCAGTGGCTACACCTGGACAGGAGACAACAGAAAGTAGAGAGGGAACAAAACAGCATAGGGAACGTGCATGATGAAATTCAAAGCAAACTTGAATAATCTTTGATGAGAGACCAAGTCAAAGACAAAAGAAATAGAAATTCGGACCCAGTGTAATAAAATATGCTGAGAAAAGTGCCTGACACGTAGTCACAAATGCCTATCAGCGTTAAGAACCTCCTGTGGTCCCAATTTAGTGTCAGAAACAGTCCAGTCCAAGAAGCTGCTAATTTTCTTTGCTGGTTAAACAGAACTGGCTACACATAATTTCACAATCTTAAGGTTATTCTTTTTTTGGAACAATTTTTCGACTGAACATAACAGCAGAAAAGGTAAGGTGGTGGTGGTGGTGGTGGTGGGGGGGGGGGGGGTCCATTGTCTTTCTTCTTGATTTCCGGCTTCGGTAAATTCAAATGTTTTAGGATCTCATCAGGCAGCACTTCAATCAGTGACATTACACTAAACTCCTGCTGTCATACATCAAGGAAGCGTGCCTCCAAATTTACGCTTCTGTAACCAAACACATTTTTTCCTTTTCAGTCGGAAAATAAAGTTAGATAATTATCAACATCTGACGACATAAAAAGACAAAACATGTCAAGTGCAGTGGTGGGCGGAGAAGAGATTTTTGAGACAGGATAGAGACGTTTCGAGAGGCAGCCGATGCCATGCTTGTTTGGGGAAGTCGTCAGCAGTGTTGAGCTCTTCAAGCGTCCCGTTTTCACAGTGTGCACACTCAATAGCTCTGCAAAACGCTGTGTAGCCACATCAGAGAGCTGTCTCACAAAGCTCTTCCCCTCGCCGCCTTCTTTCCCGTCGGCCTCAAATTGCCTGGGCACATTGCCTGAAGTGTTTTTGGACTGCTGAAGGCTGCTGAGATAAAAATGTGTTAATTACGTGGGAGTGGAAGTAAGCTTTTGAGTATCATTCATCGGGAAATGTGGAGAACTGAAGAGCTCAGTTGTATGAAAGGCCAGTGATGTGATTGTAAACCAGAACAAAACTCATAGTTGTCGCTTCGTCTGATGTTCAGATCCGTGCTGTTTCCACGGCGTCTTCAATGACTCACTTCCCCGCGATGAACACCATCCGCACTCCAATTAATGCATGCAGACACATACTGTACGAATGCAGCCATTCGCAACAGTGAATCGTGAGCCGCTAATTTATAGAGACGCTGTTCTGAGGTGTCACTGATGATTTCATCAAGACACAACATATTTCTTCATGTGCCAAATGTAATGTAGCTCAAACACTGTGATGCCTCTCTCTGGACGGAGATCTGCCTTTCATCTTTTGATCTAAAGAAATGTTGTGGTCGATAACAGCTTTCAAAGTCTGAACTTGTGAATTATTTAAGCTGATGAGCAAAGGTGCCCCATCACATTTTAGATTCTCAGTTTTTCAAACAGAAGTCAAAGGTGCCGTCTCTTCTTTTTGAAACCTTTAGTGGAGAAACGCAAACTACTGTTTACAGCCCATTTCCATGTTGGTGGGAGTTATTATTGACTTCGTGTTTACAGCTCAACTTTAGCATGCACTTGGACGTCAGACAAACAGCTGGGATTGATGAATTATATGAAACTTTTTGGAAGAATTAAAATGTCCCAGGAGGAATAGAGAATTAAAATGACAGCGTTAGTTGTTCTGCAGTCCAAAGAAGAGTTTAAAACTCTACTACACCACTTATCCAGTTCGGGATCATGTGGCTTTAGCCGAGTTGGGCAAAAGGTGGGCAGGTTAGCAGCCAATCACAGACAGAGGATGTGTGGTTGATAGTGATGTCATGCATGTGTTAAGTCAGTAGAAGCCAGAGTACGCATGCACAGGGCATATGATCATACGTCTCACACAGACGCATCACAGAGACCATCTGTGAGGGGACAGTCCAGTGCAGTATGTGCAGCCACATATGAGCTGGGGGAATCTAAGAACAAAAGCAAAACTCTTTAAAACACAACCCTCTGGGATTTCATAGTCAGCTCCAAATGTGCAGCTTTCACATCTTTGCTACCTCTGCTTGAGCGGGTGTTGTTGTTCCCCATCTTGTGTGCTGCTCAGCATTATATATGGAAATACTTTAAACAGATTTCAGCGGCATTAGCGGGAAATCTAGGTTGACAAGCTAAACACTAGTAGATTCTGTTTTGGATCCAAGATTTAAAAAAAAAAAAAAAAACAATTGCGCGGAAAAACTGGCTCTGGAAATCAAGTGCTCTGCATTACTTAGATGATATTCCCTGTTCAATGCGAAACACTCTCAAGTGTCTATTTCATCCAATTTAGGACAACGTAGGACAAATCATCCCTTGGTAAAGGTTAAGCCTGGTGTAGACTGTGGCATTGTAGAAAAGTTGTGACTGAACCTGTCACAGCTCCGGGTTAAGTTATACATTTAATTCTGTTTTCATCATGTTTCATGTCTTGTGTTTGTGTTTTATTTTGGTTACTTACTCTTTGTTTCATTTCAGGACTGATCCTTCCTGCCCCTCCCCCCAGCGTCTCCCGCGCAGTTGATTACCGGTGTCTCCACCTGTATCCTGTTGTCTCCACCTCCCTTCAGTATATAGTCTCTGTGTTTCCTTCTTTCTGTGCCAGTTCGTGTTGTTCCTGTGTGACCTTCGTTCCAGCTCTGCATTTATATTATATTTTCCTGACCAAGTTTCTTTATTTGACCTGCCTTTAGCCTGCCGTTTATTGGACACCTTTGCCTTTTTCTGGATAACCGTGTACTGAAGCTTTTTCTGATTAAACGGACTTCCCTTCTGCTCCAGTGTGTTGAGAGTCGTGCATTTGGGGTCCTTGTGTCATGGTTCAGTGCAACAGAATCTTGTACCACGCACAACCAAAGCTCATGGTTTAAGTCCCAACATTTGTATGATCTGAATTGTCAGGCAAAACCCGAAAACTCACACAGCAAGAGTTAAATCTGACAAGAATCGAAATCCGATCTGTCTCACAGTTGTCTCACATGCAAAAATCATTAATTGCAAAAAATGCTAAATCATAACAAATATCCCTGGCAGCTTGAGGTCCTCAATTATGTCCTGCCAATGTTTCTCTTATTAAACTATTCCATGATAGAAGGCTTAAGACACATCAAACAGGCATGCCTGCTGTTGCCATGGTCCTTTCAAGCACCGCCTGCATTTTGTGCAGGCGCAATCAGCAAACAAAGCCCTAACGCCAGGCATTTCGCCTGTGGCTGTGCTCTCAGAGTGCGAGAACATGCAGTTATATGACAGAAAGTCAAACATGCCAGAAATTCATCCAGCCGGTCTGCAGCAGCTGATCGGGTCATGATCAGGCAGTCGTGACCCCCTTTACTCTGAACGACGAACCACGCACAATCGGATTCAGAAAATTGGAACGAAATTAGCCTCAAATTGTACAGTTTCCGTCCAGCTCTAAAATGATGAGGGCAAAAAAGTATCAATACTGAATCGTTCTAATCCTGCAAATCCCTTCATTCATTTAAACTTTGCTTACCAGTCATTCAGTTCAATATATATCAGTTTCTTCCCAATAACACAAGCTGTCTGACACACATTCACTGTTAAACATGAGATGAGAAAGTGTAAACAAAGGCTCTTCCTGTCTGTGACGCAAGTTGCTCCGTCAGTATCAGCCTATATGACAGACAGAGAGGCATTGAAAATAACTGTCTAAGAATAGTCAACCACGTTGCAGGAGGTTTTTGTTTGCTTTTGTAGGTCATGTAGACGCATCAGTAATATATTGAGACAGTTTCATAACCAGGTGCTAAACACCTCAGAGAAACTTTAAATACACTGAATAACAGTCATAAACTGCCATTCATGTTTAGTTTAGTATTTCATCACAGAACTGCAGTAACAGTGTTTATGTGGCGCGCTCGTTAGCTAATCCTGTCAACTTGCATGGAATCTCTGTAGATGCACACATCACAGCTGGCAGCAAAGCAGTGTTCACAGTGACAAACAGATCAGAGTTTTCTCTGCAGTAATCAGCTGTTAGCGTTGGATTACCTTGCTGTTTGCACACAGGTGTGGAAGATGAAAGGTGGGAGAGAAATGTAAGAAAACGGTTTTAGTTGGATGCAAAGAAATGCAAGCCTCGTCACAAAGACGCCCAGCTCTTTGTGCACACCACTGCCTGAGCAGCTGTGAACCCTGAGGTTTGGTGGTGTAGGGTTTGTGTGTGTGTGTGTGTGTGTGTGTGTGTGTGTGTGTGTGTGTGCACAAAAATATGGGGACCTCAGGAACTGTCTTCCCTCCAGCCTTCATGCTACATTGATTTCTTCTATTGATTGTTTCTGTCCTTCAACACAAGGGAGACTGCTAGCATAAAACACCCCTTCCTCTCTCTCTCTCACACACACACACACACACACACACACACACACACACACACACATACACACACACACACACATACACACACACACACACACCTCATAACACAAGAGCAGTGTATGACAGCCAAGTCGCAAACACAGAGCACCAAATAAATGAAGGTAAAGCTCTCCTCTGTCTCACGAGCAAATCTCTCCCCCTACACCCATCGCTTCCCCTCCCTGTTTCCTCGCAGTAACAACGTGTACCGAGGTCACGCAACAAAGAGTCATGGCTCCTTTGGTTTAATGTGTGTGAAGACAAGGTGGAAATCTCTACAGTTTCAATTGCCTCAGCTGTCAGGGTGTTTTCCAACAATGAAAAGCGAGCGCATGACCTTGTGAGGCCAGCAGCCAAGAGGGAAGGCATTAATATTTCATTCTTTCAGAGACTCCTCTTCTCCTGTCGTCTGTCTGTCTGTCTCTCCTGGAGGGGGATGAATAGTGACTGAGCCCTGGAGCAAGACCCGAGGAGCGCTGCTCGCATCCCTCTGCTATCCTGCTTTGTTCCATTTCAAAATATTAGGGTGTTTGCTCTGTATTGTAAACTCCTAAAATAAAACCCATGCAACACATATAATTTGAACTTTGGATAAAAGAAGAACTTGTGCTCTGCGTAAAAAGTTTGGACCTATCACTACAGTTTGGAGTATTGGATCAAGGGTCTCCGACCGCTCTCTCTTGCGAGCTACCGGTGGCCTCGTCAACAGATCCAAGATTTGATTTTGTGTGCATAAATCAAATATACAGATGTTACAGATGTTCCTTCCACAGAATACAAAAAAATGGGAAAAGAAGCGCTGGATGCTTCCCAATGTGCTGAGGCATTAGGCCTCGTTGCATCGACTGTGGGTTAAAATCCGACCTCAACCCTTGTCATCCTCCATTCTATCCTCCTAACGTTTGCTGTCTCTCTTTAGCTGTCCCATTTAAAACAGGCAACAACGAAAAAATAATAATAATAAATAAATTAAATAAAAGGGAAAGGACTATCTGCTGTAAATACAAAGTGTGCTTTGAAACCTTTATCAGTCACAACGGTGGAGCAGCAGCCTCCATCAACATCTTGGTAACTTAGGCTTTATGCTAGCTCAGCAAAAATCAGAACTTCAGCACTGCTTGGATGCCTGTTGAGTCAGAGTTATGACGGACAACAAGGTGCAAAGAAAACTGTGGCAGTAGAGTTGTCTCTTGTTGAGAGGTTTATTCTAAGAATGTGTAGCTATATGCTAAGCTCTTACAGCTAATGCTTTGAGTCAACATGCACGGTAATAATGCTTAGGTATTGCTAAGAGTCTTTAATTATTGATAATTGTACCACATAAACATGAAAGTGCTAATGCATCGCAGTATATTTGCAACTATGCACCCCAAACTGAGGAAAACAAAAAGGTATGTGGTAAATTAGCAACATTAGCATCCCTAATAGATTCAAAATCATGCACAAGAACTGGAATTACTTGATGACAATGTTTGAGCATGGATATCAGACTGAATGCTGAATTATTCAGCTGAATTATCATTCACACAACACATGTTCATGTCAACACAACAAACACATACCACACGTAAAGCTGCCATATGTGAGAGCGCACTCTGTTATACACAGAACGACCGTTTGTGCCATTCAATTAACCAAAACAGGTTGTGATTGTATTTAATTGAATTTGAGCCAATAAAACACCACAGCTCTGCCAAATGACTTCCTACAAAGACGTCCTCTGGGGGCCAATGGAGAACTGAACGGCTACACACTACAGGCATGTCCAACAATGACCTTTGGGAAGGAATTAAATTTAGCAGTGAACCAGTTACAAATTAGCATATCCAGATGTAGCCACCTTGATTTGATTTCATTGTCTTAATTGTATTTCATCTGCTGTGCAGCAAAAAGCCATAAAACCAGAGGCCTGCACGCCACAGCGGCTGCGCATGGATCGCCATCGCAGCTCTGGGATGATATTAAACCAATATGAGCCGGGAATGTTAATGAAGAGAACAGTTGTTACATGAGGCCAGTCTGTGCGCTTGCCAATTATAAAGCATCATGGCGAGAGTGCGGTGGAGCTGCTCTGGAATAATAATTTCTTTATTTAGACACTCAAAGACTGTCAGAAGACTGCAAGGAAACTTGAAGAGGTGTATTTTTCTTTTTTCTGTTTTTAATTATCTCACCTCCTTGTGAAAGTCTCTCCTGTCATCGGATTCACAGATTGCGTGCAGAGCCGTATCTGCGTATCACATGCTCATTGAGGTGGCAGCTCTCACACGGCAATCAGAATGAAAATGTCAGAATTTATGTTCAGGTCAATCGGTGAATGTTTGCAATTATGTTCTGCTAGATGTTGTGTGCTGCAGTTAGGTATGGAAATGAAGGTTAAACGGCTGCGTGATATACAAGTCGATCACAGAGATCCTGCATGCAATGCAATGTGATTTGATTATGTAAATCAGGACATGTGTACATTTCTGTCGTGATACAATACTCCCATGACCAAAGGGTCATTAAAAGAATAATTGGTTGTCATATGGCGATTACAGATTGCTGCTTGAAGGCGGGGTATTTACAATCCTGTTATGCATGATCGACAACACGCAACCAACGAGGCTGAATGGTGGGCTGAAGATATTCCATTCCATATTCCAGATCTGAAAATCAAATACATAAATAACATCGCCATTATGTTTTTTAACTGCAACAATAACAGCAGGACCAACAATAATTCCTTTAACAGCCATGCTGACAACACCATTTTAGCAGCCATAGCAACAATAATAATAACAGAGCAATGAATAAATAACATAATACATATTAAATATAAATAATACTGTATAATAATAAATGATAAAAATAAAGTTAACAATAAAGCAAGCGTTTACACAAAGCTCAAAGCTCTATTCAGCCCTGAGCTTGATGGGCTATTGAGAATTAAAGAGCATGTTTTAAGATGAGTTTCAATAAAATAAACAACATTGGATGATAGATAGTCCTACAGTCTTGGACCAGCGATAGAGAAAGACCTTTCAACATGACATCTTGTACAGGAACTCGGCAATAGACAAAAGAAACTGGTCAGGTGATCTTAGTTCTCTGTCCGTCTGTCCGGAATCGATCCTGAACTGGGAAGTGTCAAGAGGCGAGAAGTGGACTTGTATGATCTCTGTATATCTCTGTATATTGTCTGTGTTAAACTCTGGCTGCTGCATTTTGCACAAGCTGAAGACGTTATAGACATGACTGAGTGATAAAATAAAGAGAATGGGAGTTATCGCTGCAAGTGGATATAAGTGCATGGATACTTTCTTCAGGTTGGAGAAACAGAAGTTTGGTCTTAATTTGGAGATGGTTTAGAGATGCATGAAGCAAAATTTCACAGCATGATTTTCTTTGTTTCTTTGAATTGTAGTTTTCATTTTTAATAATAACCATTTCTCTAAAAGTAAGAGCACAGAGATTTTCTCTTTTCCACACACACCAATGCACTCAGCAGCTATAGATCTCACAGTTGAACCTCACACACTCCCAGCAGGTAACTTTTCATTTGCCTCCTCTTGACCGTGACTAAAAACCGGTGGTCAGCTGCCTGTGGAGCCTCTCTCCAATCATTACCATGCTAATATCTGCAAACTACTCTTTTGTAGCAGGACCGGGGGAGCTCCAGACAGCAGGACGTGCAGGATGAGGGCAAAGAGGTCTAATTTAAACCCAAAGCTTAAAAGGAGAAAAATTGGACTGCAAAAATATCGGTGGAAACATAACAGTGGAGGTTGACCCGAGGAGAGCTGCTGTTTTTAATTCCAGATGCTTTCCTCCAGTTTTACCTGAGTCAGGTCAGGGATGTTCTGATGGAGATAGCAACCCCTGCTGGCCTCATTAGCCCTCTCCAGCTGCTTCAGTGACATTTTGCACTTCATCTAAACCCACAGCATCCCTCAGAACTACCATCGCTGCCTGAACCCTTCAAACATATGACCAGTAATTGAGTCCAATCTTAGACCTTAGAAGCCTAATGGAGGCCTGCTTCTATCCCACACATCAATATAAAAAAACACTATGTGTGTATGTGCACCTCTGTGTGTACATTTCTTTTTCTTTTTACATTTTTTACCTCCCACACACTCCCATCAACATCACCTCCACCAATATGGCCTGCATGAACAAAGAGATGGTGTTCCATTAGCGTAATTGAGCAATTTAGCTGCTGCTGCAGCCGAGGGCGGCTTTATACAAGTGGCTTTTCATGAATAACAAATTAGTTGTTACCTGGTGACTGCAGGTCCAACAAGTGGCTCTGTGTACTAATGGAAAATACACTTATCAACAATTTAATCTGAATAGAAATTTGCTGTTTAGTTTTTCGAATATGTGTTCAGAGGAGTTGTTGCTAGTTAAAACTGCAACTATGTTGTTTGCTTGTCAAATGAGATGTACAGTATGCTACAAGGGCGACATATGAAGCTATACTAGACGTTTGTTTTAGCTCCCCAAAAATGAATACAAATATTCTATTTTCTTTTTCTCTTTTGTTTTCTGTATCATTATTTTGTCCATGGGTGTTTTTGGACCAAACAGATGTGGACACTTTTTGAAGAGGAACTATCCATAAGGAAGCTCCCTGAGTACTAAACACCATTGGGGATTTTTTTTTCTGTCTGCATTTGCTCCGCCGGAGGCTGGGAAAGTATTTACTCTGAAGCAGGAGCTAAAAAAGCTCCTCTGAACAGGGTTCCAGGAACGAAAATAGTTCTTGCGATGTTCACAAGATGGACATTTT
The DNA here is from genome assembly GCF_947650265.1 of Symphodus melops. NCBI lineage: Eukaryota > Metazoa > Chordata > Actinopteri > Labriformes > Labridae > Symphodus > Symphodus melops. Next base: position 4,709,403 of record NC_136701.1, on the reverse strand, counting down.
TCTCTGATTTTTAGCTGCTTTAAAATCATGAGTTTATCAACTAACAAGAAAATCAACAGAACTAAGTGACACAAAGCCACCATTGATAACTGGAAACAAGCAGTAATGTCCGGTGTTGGAAGAAGAAGCCAACGCAGAGGTGCAAACAACTACAGTTCCTCTAGTGACCACGTGAGGCTGGCAGCAAAAGCCATGGCATCCCTATAAAGCCATATATTAAAAGATCATTTTTACTGAAGAAATAATCAAGTTCACAGCCTGGTACAAAAAATGGAATCAACACATCATTTCTTTATTACATTGTAAGCAGGTAGGGGACTTTCATTTTTTTTGACAAATCATCAATTTAGATTTTAGAAAGACTATACATTATTTATAGATTTACTAGAAAAGTGGACATTGTAGGTGTTTGTCAGAAGGCTTCAGGCCTTAAACTTAGGTGAAGGTAACATTTCCGATATCGTCAGGCCTCAGAAATGTCAAAATGTTTTTATAATTCAGAATAAATGTTATTGTTAAATTGTGTTTAATTAGGGGCCAACAGTGTGTTAATATGCTGTAGATCACTTTGTTTATGACCCATTGTCTTGACTAAGAAGAAGAAGAAGAAGTTACACTTTATTAATCCCACGAGGGGAAATTCAGTTTTTTTACACTCTGTCTAATGACACACACATAGGCCGAGATACACACTCATGCACAAACAGGGTTCCAGTGACATGCATTAATGGAGAGGTCTCAGAGTGAGGGGGCTGCCCACAGCGAGCGCTCCAGAGCAGTTTTGGGGTTCGGTGCCTTGCTCAGGGGCACCTCAGCAGTGCTCAGGAAATGGACTGGCACCTCTCCAGCTACCAGACCAATTTCCGGACTTGGTCCGTGCCGGGACTTGAACCGGCGACCCTCCGGTTCCCAACCCAAGTCCCTACAGACTGAGCTACTGCCGCCCCGACTACTCTTTGTATGCAAACTAACGATGAGGTGAGTTACTCCAAATCACCAACTGGCACTATGTATTTCTTCTTTTTTTACCCAGGACTGTGGTGCTCCAAGCATGAATTGTTGGATTATTTTGTGTGAGGTTTCCAGATAAATTTGTGCTTTGATGTCACATCAAGATTTCTGTTTTCATGCTGGTTAGTGGTCTCACATGTAACACAATCAGCCTCTGAACGTGTAAAAAGTCAAAGCAACCCAATTGTGTTTGTATTCTCTCCTTGCTCACAAATCTCTCCAGTCAATAACAGAGCAGGAACAATGTTTGAACACATTTATTCTGGTAGCGACTGCTGTTTGTGGATGCTATGTTTGTGTGTTGTGTGTGTGTGTGCGTGTGTATTCCTGCAGGGCCAGCTGATGAGCTGCCACCAAAAAGGACTGACCTTTCTCCACCTCTCCTCTGGCCGTTGTGTGCAAAAGGCATTAACCCTTCAGGCTCCTTCGAACAGGCCACAATCAGAGTCTGCAGGGAGCTCCTGTCTGTATTTATGGCTCTGAGGTTCATTTCAATTCAAGCTCTGATAAGCAGCATGTGATAGCCAGGCCACAGACATTACCCAACAATGTTTTTTCTGCACGATGACTATCAGGCTGCAGATAACAAAAGTAACACAATGGGACCTCTGTGTCTGAATCACACAAAAGAAATACTGCAATGATTGTACTCTTGCAATAAAGACCTGAACTGTGATTCTGTTCAGAGTGATATTTGAGATTGGGCTTTTTAGCAGCAGGCTCTCCAAACTATCTCACATTTTCTGCAGCTCAACACAAAATGTGTTCCTTTCCAGCTGATTCTTTCTTACAAATACAATCGTCATTTTTCCTTTGTATGATTTCTTCTTGTCATTATCAGTTAGATTGTTTCTATTTAACAGTGATCAGTGCCAATCAGTCAACTTGTCTGTGACCTTTAAAAAGACTAAATTAATGACTTCCAGCCTGTCGAAACAGCAGCTTTGTAAGCCCTTAAAAATATGACTATCTAAATACACATCTAGTGTCAAACTCAGGGCTCAGCAGCATTTAAGCACTAACATCCTTTTTCCTGATTCTACATAAGAAGAAGACAGATACAAGACCAAGAACATTTAGGGATTGAGACCAAGTTTAGACCAAGACCACAAATACCTGATGAATCATCATCATCTTAGACCGTAACACTTGGAAGGTTATGGCCAGGGGATAAAAATCTCTCTATATAATCTATTGATTAAACTGACTTTGCCTCCTAATCATAGTAATGATAGAAAAATAGCCTGAGAGTGGTGGTCTGGACCAGTCTTGAATTAAAATCTGGAGTCTGTCCAGTCCTAGGCCGAGTGTGGGTTCTATTTATGGTAACTCGTAACTATTTATTTTGATTCACTTGACATACGTAATTTATAGCTAACATGCAACCACAAAACCTGTTCAAGTACAGCGACTGAATATTCCTTTTCCATGAAAATAGAAAACGGCTTCTCCAAAGGGACTTTCAGCTCTTCAAACCACATCCTCTGGCCTCCACAGACCTGACATGAGCCAAGTTATTAAGTGTGAAATTAGGAAATGACCAGGTTGCCATTTTAATTATTTGAAAATAGGAACAGGCAATAACAGATTAATCTCTATCGCTGAAGTGTTGTTCAAGTGCCAATCTTCACTCAGACACGTCTGCACATCAACCTATCGTTTGCATTTCTTGGTTTGCAAGCCCCGCAGAGACTGTCATCAGCTTCACTGCTCACATTGAGCGATAAAACTCCTCAGTAAAGTACACGGCCGCTCTCCTCTGCCAATCAGAAGTATTGTATCAACAAGAGAATTGATCTTGGCTCGGCTGTCTCGGTCCACGGTGGCAGAGAGCCTGAGAAAACAAGACAGTCGTGTAACCAGAGATTTTTTTAATAGAAGCGGAGGAATATAAAACCTCATATGGGATCAAATCTGTCTGTCACAGTATCCCTTCTCAATGTCAATGCTGCCACTTTAAACACATAAATATGGACTGTTTGCTTGGTCCACACATTTTTTTGAACTCTACTCTTGTGCTTCGAGACCACAAATTTTGGTTTTGTATGGGTCATCCTGTTGGTTATCTGAAAACAGTAACTGGGCATCATGAGAACAGTTCCACATTAAAAAAGAGCTGTGTATAATGAGACCTGTTTCTCACTTGACCTGCACTGTGAGTCCACTCTGTGGCTCTGTTACCTCCTTATCTAATCTCCTCATCTCTCCAGGACTCAAACACAACCCCTCCCTCTGCTCAAACACACTGTCTCTGGGTTTATAACATGGCCACAAAGCAGTGAGACCACCGAGGACACGGACCGCAAAACACTGCAATTAAAATTCTTCTGAAATTCTCAAGACCTGTGTAGGAGTAAGACTGATAAATTGAGGAAACCCCTCATCAAGGCCCAATAAATATATCATTAAATTGCAGGAAATCCCCTAAATAATAATGCCCTTCACAAACTCTCACACAGTACTTGAAGGTGGGTCTGTCAGGCAGTGTTTACTTCCTTAAAGGAAGATTGTGCGACATTTTACACATAAAAATAGCAAAAATGTAGTGTTTTTAAAAAAAAAATGTTTCTCTGAGTTATGACTGTCTACAATGAGTCAGAAGTGCGAGTCCTGCATGCCTGTTTTTTTATCGAGTTAAAATGGGCGGGACAGCTGGAAGGCTCCTCCCCCTTGCCTATGAAAGCTGTGTTAGACAAAGATTAGAGAAAAGAAGAAGAACATACTCACTGCTTAATTGAATGTGACATTAGCTTTTTTAAATCACGGCCATTAGGTGTCAATCTATCTGCATTGTGATGCTACGAAACTACGCAAACTACAGCGTGCTAACATTAGCCCGCTAAAAAAACCATGAAAACCAACTCGAGTCAAAGACAATGTTGTTACACTAAACTGAGATGAAGTTTTGTCACTGGAAGAGAGTGGAGGTATCAGTATGGTGGAAGTATCAACAAACAGCAGTTTGTTTTGGTTGCTCAAGGGTGACAAAAAGGATCAAAAAGTCACACATTTTTCCTTTAATCAGATATAAGGGAGTTTTACTGTGTGAAAACAAGTGTCAACTATTGCCGTGTCTGTTTATTCTAGTTTTGATATCGGTCTTATTTTGAATAACTCTATATTTTTTTTCCCTTTCAATGTTGTATTTGTCTTATTTATTCTGTTTTTTATTATATTTCTTTAGTTTTCTTCAGCACTAGGCAGCTCAGGAAAAAGCTTTGCTGATTTGTTGTTCTCCACAAGGACAATAAAGACTTGAAATAATCCCACTTTTCCTCAAACCTCATACCTGGAACCTGAACATGATTTGTGCTGCAAATAGGTTTGCATGAAAGCCAATAGAAATAATCTCCCCAACTGGCTGATTTTTCAGCTGATTTGCAAAAAACACAGACTCTGTTGGACATAAATTGACAGAAAGACAGATCTGTAGGCACCGTAGCCTGATAGAATTACAATTCATGCTCCAACATGAATGGAAAAGAAAGTGAAGTGACCCCTGTGCAGCCATAACTGAGACCCAGACAGCTCGATGAAAAGAGATGTCTGACAAACAAAAAAAAGGGGGGCGCTGACGGAGGGTGACCCCTGTTTGCACTGGCCCGTGGAGTATAGAGGGCATGGCCTGCCTCAACAGACGAGGCGAATCATTCGGTTTAAAGAAGTCAGAGCGTTGTGTTTCTGCGTGTGCCGATCACAGCCAGATGGACCGACACATGGCCGAGCATTGTCATTCAGATTGAGCGTGTGCCGCGTCGCTCTTAATCAAACACACGCATAAATCCTGAGGAGGCGGTATGGTAATGTGTTTCATCTGTTAGTGTGTGACTTTAAGAATAGGACGTCTGTTTGCTCAACTTTAAGCCATGTGTGCAATCTAAAAGAGTGTTTGGACAAATAATCTGGTTGACAAATAACAAGGTTCATAAGACATTGTCATATATGATGACTTATTCTAAAGGCTGTGATTCTCAAGAGAAGGAATCGACTCAATTATTTTAATGTACAAATGAAATGTTGATCCATCAAGAAGCTCAGGGCTGAAATACTGAAGCAGTTGTCCTCTCTAGGTCGTGTGTATTTGTGTATTTGGTCCATCAGTTGTTCCAAAACAACAAGTTTGACAAAAAATTGAAATGACACCCAATTTGTTCGAGTGCATGTCACAATAATCTCCTCAGTACCAAAGATTTATCTGCACTAATTATGGCTTTGCTTGTCATTGTGCTTGCCTTTTCATTGCAAAAAACAAAACTGTACTCATGCAGAAACATGTGTCATGTGAATACGGCATGCAATGGGTCCAGCCTTTTTAGAGTTTTTAAGATTAAGATTAAGAGAACAAATTGATGTACCCATTGTCCCACTTACTCAAAAGTAAAATCTAATCTGCAGAATTGTTAAAGTGAAAAGAGACAAACGTTGGCTGAAAAACGGAAATATCCTAATGAGGTGTAATAACCCTTTTATTCACTTCAGGATACCTGAAAAACTCTCCTCAGAGAAGGTAGGTTGTCTTACGGCCCCACGCGGTCATTTTGGACACAACCGGTTTTGCCAGGCAATCGTCAAACCAACAAGTGTTGCAACGATGAAAGTAGGCAAGTGAACAGACATAAATGACTCTATCTGACTGTAAAGGCCTTTTCTAATGTGTTTCATGACCAGAAATATGGTAAAACTAGAATTTATGTTGGAGGTGCTTTTGAAAAATGTAGAGGTTAGAACGCAGAAAGGTTTACAGATCGATACAGAGCTGGCTAAACACTGAAGCTTCAGTAACCTCAACATGCATTGACACTAGCAATGAGGAGGGACAAGACAGCGCTCTCCAATGTTTTTAATTTGGACTGTAGTACCAATTTTTGCGTCAGAGTTACATAATGCTCATTTAACCATCACTTGTTTACACATCTAGCAGTCAGTAATTAATTTGTTTTTGTTCACCTGATTAACAGAAGGCTGACGTTTTCTCTTTAGCTCTGTCTTTGATTAATGCTCCATATGGCTCGTTTCTAAGTGTTTCTGTCAGCCTTTTCACTGTTGAGCATGTAGCATGTTTTTTTTTCTTCTCGAAAAATATCTCCCTGTTGCTGCTGACAACATGAGATTTGTAAGAATAAACTGAAACTGTAACATTGTGGGCCTGCTGCTTGACAGTAAATTGAAAAAGAGCTGAAGGTCAGTCACACTAGTAATGCACTGATATAAAAAGCAATTATAGTGATGTAGCGTTATTAAAAGACTGCAGTTTTAAGGAAATAGTAGGACATTTAACAATATGCTGTATGCTGTGGGAGATTTCACCACCTTTATCTGTACATTGGAGATTTTCTTTAAACACATGTATAAGGCTTTATTGGAAAATAGAAGATATTTTTTAAAAGGTCTTTAGCCGAAATTGACTTTTCTTTAGCTTGTTTTCTTATCTGCATGTTCTTTGTGTTTCTGTCAGGAATGGTCCACTCCGCTGCTCTGAGGACACGATCCTTCCTTCCTCTCCACTGAAGCTGTGTTTGTGCATTTACCTGAGAGAGTCAAGACTTAAAGAGCAGCACACACTGCAGACAAGAGGTGAATTGTGGGTGTTGTTGTGTTCTTGCACATTATCTAATACCACAGCCTTGTTAAAAAAAAGTATCCATGGCCATGGCTGCAGCAAAACTTGAGGGAAAACAACAACTTGTTACCTGATCAATTCCACTGAATCTGAATTTAACATCGCTGTGCAAATACAGCTCAGACCAAGTGAAAACCTCCTGTGCAAAAACTGAAGTGTTGGCTCCAATAGCCAAGGAATCCCCATAAACACCAATATTAAAATGGCATTTTTAACAGGATAAATCAACATTTTTACATCCTTGTTCAAAAAATATTTTTTGTCTGACTTGCTTTTGTCTTTATTGGTACACATGGCACAAGGGGAACATGACTTTCTAATTGACCTGTTCTGATGAAGGCCAAGCGTAATCAACAGTTTAAGTAGTTAACATTCACAGAGTTGGGCATATGTAAGCAAAAATAATTAATAATAATAATTAACTAAAGCTAACTTTAATGTTGGTGTTACATTTTAAAGAGTGACTGTGCTAACTGGGGTCTTTCATTTAAATGTGAAATTACAATAGAAACAAAGCAGACTTATAGGTCTGTCTATGACATATGTTGCAGCAATGTGTGAATGAACAATGAGAGAACTTTTAGAAACGTGGCTCCTATAGACTTTGTATTTATCCTAAAGATGGTGCTTGAGTCAGGGACATAGTACCCTCTCTACTCTACCCAAAACGTGACGTTTAAGATAACAGAGAGCAGACACCAAGTCAATCAAACAGTCCAGATATGAGGGGAGACAAAGGGAACTTGGTTGGAATAGTCACGGCTAACCTTATCAGCTGCGACTGTCGTGAGGGGAGCTAAACGTCTGTACATCGACAGAGATAGAGAAATCCCTCACAGGACCCCCACTTTAAAAACACTTGGGAATGTAGTGGTGACAAAATCTTGTCTCTACAAATTAAAAGACTCATTTTTCCACAGTCTTTTTATTCATACATTCATGTATGATTTATGCATGTATTCTGTGTTGGTGCATAAAAATGTCTGAATGTCTGTGTGTATGATGCTGCATCAGAAACAGGGACAACACATTTTTTATATACATTGTAGGTAGGATCTGTAAGTACATAAAGATCTATGAATCGTAACAGAGTTCAGTCTGTGTGCAGGTCTGCAAACAGAAAGTGAGAAAATGGATTTCAGCGTACAGTCACAAATCCTGCAGCATACTGTATGAAGCATCAAATGTGAGTGTATATATCCAGAAGATGAGCATTCCCCCTGACCTCAGCAAATACACCACCCTACAATCACCCTCCTGAGAGCGGGGTCACCAACAGCCCTTCTCATCTCTGCTCCTCCTTCACCTCCATCTCGCTGTGCAATCTAACTTTACTACTTTCCAGAAAAAGCTCCAGGAGCCGTGTCGGCTCTACCTGTGGCTGGGGATTAAAAGTCATCAAGTCGGGGGAGGGAAGAGAAGAGAAGACAGTAAATCTTTGTGTGGAGAAGTGATGAGGGCTGTAATGGTACAGTAGCTTTTGACAGGATGAAACGTTGTGTTTGATGCATAAATGAGCTGCTCTTTCTGAAACTATCTTCGTGGAACTAATGCTCACAAGGCCTTTAAAATTCAGCTGCATTGTGAAGGGAGTGTTGACCTTTTCTTGTTTAAGGCGTTACTTTGCCAATGAAGAATCCTGGAGCGCCTGAGACTTCAAACAAAACTAGAAGGATTGTCTGACTTTCTGAGATCTTTGAAATCAAGACCAGAACCCCCCACAGCCTGAGTCCTATCGCAAACCACTTAGTTAATACAGCTTGATTCAAGCTGTTGAAATGAATGCAAAGAGATCCTTTATATCATGTATTAATCTCTCTTTATATCATGTACTACATATTTTAACAGGGTTCATGCATAGCCATGTCACAAAGTTACAGGTCTTGTATTTTGTCCTCATAGATTTAAAAAAACTTGCAAAATGTTTTTCATCTCACTTGATGCAACTTGTGGACACCCTGAGCAGCAGAGGGAGGAGTAGAGTAAGAAACAACCCTTATTAAAGGGCCTCCACCTGTACAGCACCTATTATAGAAAGTGAAATGATAGAAAGAGGAGATTATAAAGAAAAAAGACCAGAAATAAAAAAAAGTATGTGAAAGCAGAGTGTCTCCCTCTGAGCGCCTGAGGGGAAGAATAACTTTCCCAGACAAAGCCTCTTTCCCAGTCTGCGTCCTCCTCTCTCCAGCTGCTGATCGATACCAATGGCTTCTCAATTTTGCCGTGCAATGAGTTCTCAATAAAAGCGGTGAGCGGGCATTACGCCGCCCCTCCCTCCTGCTTCTGAATCCAATACCACAGACAGGTCCAGACCTGCCCGTAATGGATTCTGTGTTTCATGGGCTTTGGCTTGTGTTCCTGTGGTGCTTGGTTAATATTTCAGCCCGCTGTCTCTCCTCCTCGCTCAGCCCACTTTGTTGTATTGATTTATTTGTGAATCCCCCCACATACCACCTCTGTGGTGGGAAGGCGATCTATTAGGGAATTTAATACCTTTCAAAAAGCTCATTTACTTTTTTTTTTTTTCCCATACTTTTTTTTTTCTGGAAAATGATGGAGGATAGAAATATGTTGCGGGCTGAAAAGCAGTGGTCAGGGGAGGTGATCTCATTCATCCAGAGTTGACCTGCACAAACAAACAGGATGTGTCTCATTCGGCAGCTTGTTTATGTAAAGCATCCTTTAAAGCATGCATAGATAAGAGCTGCATTAATAGGAGTTAAATTAGCGACAGCATGGATGCAGACAATGGCTAAGAAGGAGGACTTCCTCTTCCTGCCCGGTGTAGGAGGATGTGTGAGGATGTTTCAGTGGGATACACGGAGCACAGATGTGGAGAGGGAAGTCTGAACTCTGGACACATGGCTGTTGTCCTTCCTGTATTCTACATCCTACGTCTCACACCACATCATTAGTGTTATCATTTTACACACACAAACACAACGAGTGTACGAGAAACACTGCAGGCTGGAGGAGGAGGATTTTTTTTTTTTTTTTTTTATTTGGAGTCTAGTTAAAACCAGTTGAAGGAGCATCTGTTCATCAAATCATGATCCTTAAAACTACTGAAAGTGCCTGTCAGGCCCCTACATATGTCTTTAGTGTATATTTCTTCACTGCAAGAAGCCAAGGAAATGCTGAACAAATGCTGTGACAAAACAACAACAAGTCTGGATGAATAACTTTTAAGTTTACAAATACATGAACAAAACATACCAATGATGTAACAGCCAGTTAGAAAAAGTTGATGTTTAGTTTGAAAGACAGGCAGGCTCAGAAAAATGAAAGGACACGTGGAACAACACAGAGAACACGATGGCTATTTTACTGACTTTCTTATTTTGAGTCATTATTAGTTAGATACAGCCAGAACACTCCAGGATTTTTTGATTATTGAAATCTGTCTACTTTTGTCCGAGTGCATGCCAGGACCAAGGAAGTGTACAGATTGGAGCACTCAGACTTTGTCATTTGGCTCTACAGGTCTGCTTACTTTACAAAACAAAAACCTTTAAATAGAGTGTCAGGAGAGCTGATTGATGATGCAAACTCTTTGTCAGTCACAGAGTCCACACTCTGTTGCTTGATTCTTCATATCCATAAACATCCAGACGCAAAAAAAACCCAACAATACCGGAGTGATTGAAACGAGCTAATTACCAAAAAGGAAACTCCAGTTTGTCAGTTATTGCAGAAACATTAATCAAATTACAGAGACGCAGGCTTTAATGAAAACCTGTCTGAAGAGACGATGATAAATAGATTTTCAATTAGGACGATCCAATTGTGAAATTATGGAGCATATGATGATTCCCCTCGTCTTCACATAATGCTTGATGGAGGCTGTGTGTGATAATTGCATTCTGCAAATTACAGTCTTTATAAATGAGCTTACAATAGATTGTTTAAGTGTGTTCTGCATAGATTTTTGTGTCACACTGGAAGCAATCATATTGTCAGCATGCAAAGGACGGTTTCACTTAACTATATTTCTGCTGCAGTTTCCAGTAGAGAATACATGCATTATGGGTCTCAAATGAAAATGCTGATTGGGAGGAATTCAGGGACAGAAGAACCACCGTTCTTGCTTAAATGCGAGAATTTTTACGATGAACGTTTTCATACCAGCTGTGCAGAGCGAGTATACGTTTAATCCCTGAGTGTGATTTGATGAGTCTGACAGTCACGAGTGAGCCTGGAGAGCTCTCAGGCCAGCGTGGGAATGTTTTATTCTATACGCTTATTAATTAAAAGGTAATTATGGAATGTTATAAAAGTGAAATGAACAGTAAGAGATAAAAAAAAGGAGAACCCATGCTGTGCACCTGAGCGGACAATTATATTCAAACCCTCTTGTTGAATCATTTAAAGAAAAAAAACAATCCCTCATGCAGTTTACAGTTGTTTTTAATTGAAGTGTTTACAGTTTATTTTCATGTTTCCCTGCATGCTTTGCTGTGTTGAAGATTTATGCATGCTTCATTGATTATACAGTTTAAACCTAATTTGTACAGTGTCAAAGCCAGTTTGAAATTAACAGCTGTCACGATCAATAAATCACTCATGCATCTGGTCTTTAAAAGATTACTCACTGAATGTGTCCGCTGTTACGCTCTGCAGCAGTCCACACGACTCACAAAAGAAGGGACAATATTGATGTCCACAAAACAAACAAACTTCAAGGCTGGCAATAAAGAAGTGCCAAAAGCTGCAGTTCTCCTAACAGCCACTTGGGGGTGGGTACTGAAAATGAGTCAAAACACATAAAGCTCCATGATAAAAAGATATCTATACAGTGGGATTGAACATGTTTACAGCCGGCTTCAAAATATTGTTTTGCACTCTTACAGTTCCTCGTTCGTTTATACTGTGCAGGATTGGTTTACGTTTGATTTAGCATGAAATTAATGGAGGGAATTGTGCTGGAATGCCTGGCTGGATAATTTGTTGACGAGGGAAAGCAGGACTCGTGTGATAGCTGCATTTAAAGGAGCATTCAAATGATTCAGCTTTCGAATCGCCGCTGATACGTAATTGGTCATCAAGCCCGTGAACTGGGACATAGCAAAGAATTTCAAAAGTCCCTGTGAACACCGACATATATGGTGTCTTTATGTCAATTTCTTCCATATGTATGTAATGTATGTAATCTGATGAGACCCTTTACATAATAAGAAAAAGTTGACTAACTAAATAATGGCCTTGTGTTGTTCATTTAAGAGATGTTGGCGAATGATTCCCTCTGTAGCGCAGTAGGAAAAGCTCTGATGTTTTCTACAATGTCGACCGTGCTGAGACACCATCAGGAACAAAAGGCAAACGCTAAACAATACCTGCAGCTTGTACTCATTAAATAAGAATCCTGTCTTGTTTACTTTGCATAAAGCAATACATTGTGCTTATCGGATAGGTTTCTCTAATCCGCCTGTTCTTCTGAGGGATTTTGGCAGAAGTACAAGCGGCTTGTCCACTGTGCAGCAGCCATAAATCACAGCACATTGGCTGCAGCATACATCAGGACAGAACTGCTGGGCATCGATCGTCTCTCAGACAAGATTGTGATGAGGATTTTGAAAACAGGAAAAATGAATTTCAGGCTGTTGTGTCTCATCTCGATATCCACAGCTAGTCAAAATACTGCCCTTTTTTTAACCATTTCTGTGATACTAGTTAAACCAGTTCTAAAAAGATATGCTTCATGTACACATCCTTCCTTCTGTGCATGGATGCTAAAGACATATTAACATCCTGAAGCAGAAATGCCCTCTTTGCTTGAAATGATAAATATAATAATTACCCCAGGAGCTGATGTGGGATTTAGCTGAGCTAAAAAGAGTTTTAGCTCCAGCAGATATTTTCATGTGATAAGCAAAGGAGCCATTGTGTTTCTGGGAGGCTCACGTTTAAAATTCTCACTCTGATTTAAGGCAGCCTCCTGCCAAAAACAGACTACAGTAGTCAGGGTGTAAAGACTCTCTCAGGGTTTGTATTCAAGCATCCGAGTTGGAGAGCAGAACCAAAGGGACACGAGGAAGGCCTGAAAGCACAAAAATCCATTTACTCTACCTGAAACACACACGCATTAATACACACCCACTCCAAACCAGAGAGGTGCACATAACTCTCGCAGCAGCCCACACAGTCACACACATACAGACGGATTTCAGATCAATGCCAGAGGAGAATCGATGCAGGGTGGGGGCTGGGGAGGCGAAAACGCTCATGGCAAAGATATATTTAGAAAGTAAAAGACGTGCAAGAGCTGCAGCTGAGAGAGCAGGAGGAGGAATGAACGAGGAGAAAAAAGGGGAAGAGGAGAGAATCTGTGGAGTTAATTGATTTAAGTGAGGGTGAGTAAGGGGACGCTGCAGGAATGAACGTCCCCCCGGGGTGCTCATTGATGCCAGATGCTGCCCACCTATAAGCAATTACCTGCACATCTGATGCGCACATCCCACATCACCCAAACAAACCATATGTGGAGTGTTACAAGCCAACAAGCTGACACTTCTCTAAAGACTTCTATGAATCCTGTCAGTGGGACAGCTGTCTGAGTAAGTCTACCGGCACAGAAACACAGCAGGTCTGCATGCTCAGGTCAGCTCCAGATACCTCCATAAGTAAGAGCTTTGGGTTTTTTCTCCTCTGGCTCGTTACTGCTGTCCAAAGACTGGATGAAAAATCTAGCTAAATTAACAATATCCTAATGCCTGCTTTATCTTATGACAAACTTTAAGAACTCAATTTTGCATCTTTTAGGAGACGATGGTTTAAATTAAAACGACAGACAGGGTCGTGTCTTGAGTTTTAAGACAGGTGACCCAACTGGAGAACCAACATATGCAGCAGAGGAATGAAGTTTGTGAGAGCATACACTACTACCACTACACACTGGTCTCCAAAAATCCTGTCTACTTAATCAATAAAATATCATCTCGTATATAATGTATCACTTACAGTAACATAACACAGCAATCACATTTAATTCTTCTACGATTATTTCTTATTGGAGTTTAAAAGAGGATTTATTACCAAAATCACAGTTTATATACATCTGACAAAAGCAGCCTGTCATAACAGAGCCCATATAGCTGATTGGAACACAAGTCCAGGCAAATAGTTAACCACCATTTTGTCATTTGGAGTGGCCAGTTTGGTGGTCAATCAGATCTAAAGACCACCCGCCTAGATCCGCCCTCGACAACAAAATGTCTTCAAACAGCAGAGGTGGTAAATCAGAAAGCAGGCAGACTGTCTTCGTTGGTCCTGCCTCTGATCGAATGCTAAATGACTCTAATGAAACTGTCCCAACATCTTCACTTACATGAAGAATGTCTCCCGACAGAAGATGAAGTAAGTAAAATGGGGATTTTTAGCGAGATCATTTATTAATGTGATTGCTGTTAATGCATCAACAGTTCATATCGCCTGTTCAATCCACTATATTTATGTCTCTGTAATGTCTCGTCTTTAACATTAGTGCAACAAAAGGCGTAATCGTCAGACGAAGCAGCCCCGCTTCTGTGTCGGCTTTGAAGGCAGTAACAGAAGTGAGACAGAATCACTGACGGCAGAGCCATCAGGGAAGAACAGTGTGTGTGTGTGTCGGTGTGTATGTGTACATGCCTGAGTGTGTGTGTTTGCATGTCATCCTGCTGCAACAATTTAAGACCATGAAATCACAGTCTGGGACACCAAAACATTTTTTTCTGTGGAATCAATATAAAAGCATAAAGGCGTAATGACAGGGAGCTTCGTTACAGTCTATCAATTAAAAAAGCTCAGGCACAGTCCAATGTTTTCTATAAATGTGTGTTAAGCACAACACTAAGCCACAAGTTGTCTTTCTGATAGTTTGATCCATGTGTTTGCAAACAGACCTCCAGCATGAGGATGACACAGGACCTTTCCTCGCTCTAACTCATTCGAACTGCGAGGACTTCAAAGCAGTTTTTCTTCATTGTACCCGCTGTGTAGGTACTGTACAGGCTTTGTAGGACAGAATAGAGAGAAGCATTGATTGAGGTGTTTTTCTTTTGTAGGGGATTCATTAAAGTTTCCAGTCTCCTCTCGGTTGGCGTTTGAACATATGGTGTGTTTATCTCCCTTTCATCTTTCGGATTTGTATATGTAGTTTAGCTTTAGGATACAGCAAGTCTGAAATACATCATTGTTATTTTTTCATTTCTTTTAAATTTTAATCATAAATCTGCAGCTAGGGGAAGTAAAAGACGGGCGTAGAGCTTATTCAAACTCAAAATATCATGCTGTCCTTCTTAGGATACTTTGTCTGATTACATCTGAAATCATCTTACTGAAAATATCTTAATTATACCCTGAGAATCTGATGAATAAACTTCCTTATAAATAATACATCTTGTACGACACTTCATCAAAGCGACTTTTAATTCAAATTGCTGCTATTATGTCTCCCAGTTTACTTAATTTACGCTTTGCATAAAACATTAATGGACCAGTCGTTGAGTGTGCATACATAAACATTAATACTCTCTGGGAAAGAACAGTGGCTCCGCCCCCCCCTGCAAACACACTGTCTTTAAGAGATGGAGTGGGGGCGTGGCAGCGTGGCAGGGAGAGTGATGGATGGAGGTATGTGTTAGGGCGGGACGGGCCAACAGGGAGAGTGATTCAGATCAGTGACGCCCACTCACCTGCTACAAACACCCAACAAAACCCACCAAACCACATGCAAATGAATGAGGAAACCACTGTTTGGTATGCAGGAACGGGGTAGTAGATGATGCACACCGCAACGCTGGGAAATCTACAAACTGAAATTTAAAATCTCATAAAGATGACAACAACACAAAAAACAGAGATCATATCAGAGCGGTGTGTGTCAGTGTGTCCTTGTATATGTTATAGTTTATGTTCTGTGGGGTTTAATGACTCCCAACCCCGGTAAAGATCTATGTCGCCATCTGGTGGTCAAACATGAAAACAACATTCAGACCAAGCTTTTGGGAGCTTCCACGCTCTCTTTATTATTATTACACCTAACTATCTCACACACACGTCAAACGTATTTAGACTTAACCCCTGGTGGACAGATTCATCACTACAACTATCCACCTGTTGGATTGATCAAACATGATGAAGAAGTTTAAGTATTTTTTTCTAAAAGAAAAAAGTATTGAAAACATACAAACTTGCCTAATGATCGTTTACTGAGTGCAGAAACTCTGCTGCATATTTATTCTATTGATTTGTTTGTGTCTGCAGTGCAGGTGTGCAATATCTGTTGGTGTTTAAGCAGCACACTGTGGTGTGTTGCTGACATCTGCTGGTATAAAAAGGTATTACAGCGACAGCAGGATCCTGCTAACTTCTAATCCCCCAGGGAATTCTCAGAGGACCCGATCCTCGCTTCATCCTGTGTTCATGAATAAATGATATCTGCATTAGATTTATTAAACAGAGGAAAAAGAATATGAAAGTTAAATGAACAGACATTAGGGCTTTCAAACCTTTAGGGCATTGAAGTGTAATAAACAGTTTCTAAACCTCAAACTATTACCTATTACCAATTAACTATGACAGTCTTCATTTAATGCCAGTTCAATGAGGATGAACCTTCTCTTTCAGGCCACTAGAGGGTGCTGCCGAGCTACACAATTAGCTATATTTTGTCCTTTAAAAAACTACGCCATTCTGTCTTTTTATTGATTTGTCTGATTTGCCTTATTGTTAGCAGTTGTTCATAAATTAGCTGAAGTGAACAAAAAGTAATTTATTGTTTTAGTAGTCCAGAGTTCCTCACAAATAAACCAATCACGTTTCTGCTCCCTTTCTGAATATGTTTCTCTCCTGTCTTTTTGTTTGCACACCCTTTCACATCCACATCTCCGTCAAGTTTGCACTGAATCATCACCCCTCAGTTCATCATCCATTCGATCTCAGCCCAAGTCATCAGCCCTCACCGTCACCAGCGTCTGGACTCAAAGAGGAACTACAGCTTGCTGCCGATAAATTACACATTAGAATTGTTGTGAACTGTCAAGCCAAATAATCATTGATTAGATTATTTGATCAATAATTTATTTTGTCTTCGTTCACATGTCTCTCCTGATAGGAATAAACGTGTAAAGGACAGATGCAGCATAAATTTACTTTTTGTTTCTTGCAGCAGTTTATTTCTAAATGTATTGTTATTATAAGGGTTTAACAGCGAACACGTGACCTAACATACTGTGAAGTGACTGTCAGTACCTAAAAGATCCACTAGAGGGCCCCCTTGTTTTCATGTGCTGCATCCTCCAGTTTCACTGGCGTAAATGGTTTGTGTTCTCACCCAGTGGATCTCTGAAGCTCTCAGTCCTGGATGTGAGTAGAGTAACTAAAAATCTAGGATACTTTTCTAACTAACTCTTCAACACACAAGTTTGATCAAATGTATTTGGATAATTGTGCCCCAGTTCTATCCTTAAATTCCCACTTTAAAGAGCCAGGAGGTTTAAAGAGAACCTGCTCTGTCTGTAAATCTGTGCAGTCTCTTTTTAAAGCCGCTCTGTCAGAGACGCCCTGTGCCCTGACATTTACTTTGATGCGCTTTCTTTTTTTTCTTTTTTTTTGACTGGCAGAACTCTTTCAAATGCAAAGCCAAAGAGAGAGGGAGAGAGAACAGAAAGGGCAGAGGGAGGGATGGAGAGACACACCCTTTCCCCCTCCACCTCTCTAATACTCCCCGTGTCGCCCGTCTCACTCACCAGGTAGAAAGGAGCAGAATAATTGGGGGAGTAAATGCCGCAGCACGCTTCCTAACAGTGCCTCCCCGAGAGAGACGACGACGTGACTCCACACTACTCTCACCTCGACTAACTCACTTCATCTTTTCTTAATCCTCACTCGTGTATCATTTTCCTCTCTGTTTCCTCAACGTTCACGATTCGCTCAATAATGCCAGAATGAAGGTAAAACAAGCTCTGTCAGTCAAATATTCACACCTAAGTACTTTCAGCTTTGTCTGAGTTACATTTCTTTTTTTTTGAGAAGAGGTGCAACTAACACATTTTAATTAATCTCACTATTAACTTGCAATTTAACAATAAATAATGTAATCCAAAAATGTCAGAAAATTCTGAAAAATGCTCGTTACTATTTCCAAGAGCCTGAATCATATATTTAATAGATTTCTTTTGTGAAAAAATGACAAATAGCTTGAAGGCCTAGTTATTAAATGGATAAATCTTTGGGTCTGTGTTTGGGAATCTGAGCACTGCCTACGATGACATCGTCGCCCTTTCTCCACACTTCCAAAGAGGATTTTTAATTAGATGTTTTCCTCTTTTTGTGAAAACCTGATGATTTGCATGACAACAAAGGACCCAGGGTGAACACTGGAGCTGACCCAGCCTCCACACAGCCTCGCTCCACCAGGTGAGCTCTGTGTCTGCGTTCATCTGTTTGTGTCCGGTTTGCCATTCTGTTTCATGTTTGTTTTTTCAGTTCATTAAATATCAAACACCTTGGCAGTCACACATGAGCATTACTTTGTACATAACATAGTTTGTTTTTTTAATCTCTGCTCCAGTCTTACACACATACACACACTGCAGCAGAGGTAATGTTTATTTTAGGTTCATTTCTACTCAAAAGAGAACTATAACTAAGAATCTTTACACAAAATGAAACAAGCTTCCTTAACACCTGATCACTGGGAAAACTGTGGGCTAATTAATTCCAGGGTTTAATAAAAAGATCTAAATAATCCTTTATTTTTCCAATGTCTTTCCAGTGCTATTTATTTTGTTGCTTTGTTTTCATTGACTTCTTAAAAAGCAGCCTATTTCTGTTCAAGTGTAAATGGCTTTAAACAGTTTCATTATACTCAACTCAACTTTAACTTTATTTGTCCCCCGAAGGGCGATTTGTTGTGCGGCAAGACAGTACAAGAAAAACAATCAAGGACAAAAATACATAGCCAACACGGCGACAATGCAAGAGGCACCGAATACAGTATTCCCAGAGGAACAACCAGTCAAGATCATTGACTGAGGCTCACAGCGGCTCACAGCGAAATACAAGTTAATTCCACTTATAGGCTTTAAACAAATACATTTGCCCTGCCTTATGCAGATGTTTGACATCAACATCATACTGAAAATGTCAGGTTTTTTTAAAACAAGATAGATGATGCTAACCAAAGACTTTACCAATCCGCATCAGGAATCCCAGACTTTTCAAAAGCTGGAGATTGAGGATTTATTCTCGAACAAAGGTGACGCCACCTTAATGAGATGTGCCGTGACGACGCACTGACTCACATCTCTTCCCACCTGCAGTCTTTACAAACCTCCTTTGTTGTGAAGGTGAACACAGCTGTTGGAAGAAGGTCAGATGATGTGATACCGGGTGATGACATCACCACCTGTCAGGACGTCAGAGGACAAAACGGTGAAGTCAGCCGCACACGGCTGCTCGTCTTGTTCCAGTCTGTGATTTGAAACATGAGATCACAGACACAGTTTATCAAAGTGTACCATGAAGGAGACATATCTCAGCTGTTAAATTGGTTCAAATATTCAGCAGTGACTCTGCGGTGCAGGTACTGCATTTAGTTCATTTAACAATAATTATAATCAAAGTATACAATCTAAAGGCTTCATAATGAGAAAGAAAGGTTGGTATGGAAAAAAATCATCTAGATCATTGTATTTTACATTTTTTTATATTCAGTGTTTCTTTATGAAGTACGTTATCTGTAAAGCAGGGGTGTCAAACTCCAGTGCTGGAGGGCCGGGTTCCTCACACTGTTAGATGTCTCCCTGCCCCAATGCAGCTGAATCCAATGAGTGACTCGTTATCAGGCTCCTGCAGAGCTTGATGACAACACATTGGTTTAAAGCAGGTGTGTTGGAGCAGGGAGACATCTAAAAGTCTCAGGTATCTGGTCCTCCAGGACTGGAGTTTGACACCCCTGCGGTAAGGGCTCTGTTACTGCTGTGTGTTGGTCCCTGTGCTGATTGTCCCTTCTCCCATCCTTTTGTCTGCAGCTCTACCCAGGTGAAGCGTCTGATTACTTAACGGGCTGCACCTGGCCGCAGAGCTTAAAAGCTGCAGTTCACGAGGAGAGATGCTTTTAGAGTTGGGACTGATGTGTGTATCATTGTGGGTTTTTCTTTAAAACCAGTTTGAGTTTATCTTTCTGTCTTTGTTCAGTTGTTTCATGTCATTTTATTGGGTGAATTTGTGCGCTTTAAGGTCGGACATGACAGGCCAAACTAGAGACAAGAGGTGAAGAATATCAAATAAAATGAGCAATCAAACAAATGTGTGAATTGAAATTTCACCTGAAAATCAAAAGAACACATCACATAGGCAAAATAAATTATATTTATAATAAAGTAAAAAGCAATAACAAACAAAAACCTACAATCAAGTGGTATTTAAAAAAAGTCCAACAAAAGAAATGAAAAGGAAAGTTGTTTTAAGGCTCTTTGGTGAGTTGAATGGGTTGAAAAGGTTACGTTTTGCTCTTTTTTTTAAATCGTGATGGGAAGCCTCCAATACACCAGCAGCAGATGATCACAGGGTCCTTAAAGGCAAACAGTCAGCAAGGAGTCATGTTTGAAAAATGAAAAAAAGTGGTCTTACACCTTTTCCCTCCGCCCATTGATTTTAAAAGTGTGATCTCATTCAAACGTGTGTAAGTCATTGCTGAGTCGATCTGTAGGTCCTTGTTGTTTATTAGTCATTGGGACTGTAATGAGAACGATAGCAGGCCTCGTGGTCTGTGGGTGTACGTTCATTAATACTCACAAATGTCAAATATAAAGGGCTGAGGGTTGATGTTACTTTACATCACTTTTTATTCAGCAGTATTCCTTGTCAAATCTCTAACTGGGAGTGCTATTGGAGAAGTTAACATTAAATAAAGTGTTTGTGTCACAGAGCCTGTTTGTGTCGCTGGATCAGGCTGTACATCTGAACCAGTCCAAAAAAAAGAAAGTACAAACGTGCATTAAAGGTTTTTCACACTTCCAGACACACACATGCCGAGTTCAGACACGACAGCTGCTTCAGCAGCGCACTGAACAGACGGGCAGAAGAGCTATGATTATTATAAATAAGTTATGAGTCTAACAGCCCTCGACAGAGATGCAGAGAGAGATGTAAACAAAGTATCGTGCCTGTTAACCTCGCTCTCTTTGTGTGTGCCGGGTATTAAAGGGTCCATCATTGCTTTGGCCTCTGATTCCATGACCAACCTTTGCATGCACTACGATACTCCTTTTATAAATTTGGGAAAAAATCATCTGGGTCTGCTCTCTTGATGCACAAAAAAAGGTTAGACACAGTAGACTTCCTTATATTCAAATTTACCAAAAGAACAGAAAAATGCAAAACATACTCAAAGGTGAGTTGTTAAGCAGCTGGCGTTTTATCATTTTATCAACATTTGCGGTGAAACCAAAGAAAAAGCAGATAAATAGTTGACCACATCTACACATGGCTACATCTGTGCATAGATGGCAGAAAATGAGAGTAACATTCCTTTAATGAGGAAATCTATCAGCCTGTAATATAACCAAGTTTTCATGAGCAGCGGATGCTACAGGCGGCTTTTAAGTTAAAATGTGCCGACATGTGCCTACGCTGTTTTTTAAGTTTCTACATCATTGAATGAATGAAGGGAATAACGAAGCAGCAATCAGCGGACGACAGAGCAGGTAGTGTCATAGAGGTTATTACTTTTAATCCTCCCTCTCTGTGTGCACGTTTACTGTCCATGCTACTGCATACAGCAATTAGTTGGACTGTAATGGCTGCACTGGAGGGAGTGGATGCAGCAAAGAGCACACACACACACACACTGTGCTCTTTCTGTATTATGTGAGCAGTGTTACAGCCGCACTTAGAGGTGTCAGCGGCTCCTGCTGTGGGCAGCACTGAGACTCTGATTAGTGCTAATGAAGCGCCGCAGGAGGTGTTCATGTGTGTGAGGGGGTGGACACAGATTACCCTGAGCTTGTATGCATGTGAAACTGGTGCAATGAGACTAATTACATGTGAAATATGTGCAAGAAGAGTAAAACAGGGGTTTTTGAACGCTCTGACACTCACCTGAGAGACGACCGACTCCACCACTGATCCACAGTCGTCTTTCTTACAAGCTTTTACACCGGACGTTGCTCATCAATTTACTGTATCAGCTATATTTCCAACTTGCTAACTGGACTGCAGAGCTCAGCAGGTGCGAAACTGACACTTACATCTCGATCATCATATAGAAATAAAGGGCTACTAGCTGCCAGTGCATGAAGTCAAATGTAGGTAGTTTCGTAAAATAAGACATAACTGTACTCGCTGCAGGTAGATATATTTTTACTTTTTACAATAGTAAATTCAGGCCTAATGTTTTTCTTTTTATATCTTGAGATAGTGTGTTTGTCAGGGAAATGTGGCTTATATGTTAGGTGAACCGAGATGTTTTTGACCAAGCTGCTGTATTTGATGAGCTGGAGGTCGACCTGTTTGAATCACAGCATATTAAACTTTCATAGATACCGCCTTGTGCCTTCTTTTATTCTGAAAACTCCCCGTAGCAATTTAAGTCTGCACATCGGGATTGAAATTCATCGGTGACCTCTGACTCCACACTCTGCACCTCTGCATCTCTCCTCCACCTGTAAATGAACGTCCACTATTCCCATCACTCCCCCGCTACACCCGCCCAGTCTGTTTCCATGGCGACTTGCCCTTAACCTTCTGCCAGCCTCCCCTCCTGGTGTCGACCCCCTCGCTGCTCTCCCCGCTCCGTGTTCCTCTCAGCCTGGGAAATCAGCCTAATAAATAGCTTTATGTTAATCAGGCTGGTCGACCTGCCAATCTTAATACTGTTATTAAAGTGTGTGAAAATGTCAGAGAGCCGTGTTCGCCTGTGGACCCTCAGCACGCCCTCGCTGCAGGAAGTCATCTGCACTGCTCTGTCACCACCGTTCCTCCTGATTCTCCTCTGAGTTCACGTCTGCTGTGATGATTTGGACACTTAGTAAAAGTGTAAAAAGTGCCAGAGGTTTGCATTTCATTTCAGGATTAGGTTAACAAATATTTCAACTGCAGCTGCCGGTGATGACTCTGTCCAGCTGTTTGTTCAAACTGCTCAGCTACCGATGAGGTTCTTCTTAACCCGAGCCTTCTTCTGGGGCTCTTTGATCAATAACAACCAAATGTTCTGATTGCACTCTGATTCAATTTGGTCTCTCAGAAACTCTACCTCATTTATTCCTTATATCAGACTGTTGAGTGCTATCAGCTGTAATTTATTCATGTTCGGTTCATGTACACCAAGGTAAGCTCTCAGGTTTCAGGGTCTTGCTTCTCTTTTGGCGACCTTTGTGTCCGCTGATCTCTTGTTGTTGGCATGCGAATGTCATCATCTGAATGATGCTGGAACTGTTTTTGTTTCCTTTTTGTTTGTCTTGATTTCTTTTGCTAAGTCTTGGTAGGAAACTGTGGAACTGATCTGGGATAAATAAAGCCGTCTGAATCTGAATCTTACCTCCACTAAAAGTACTCCACTTTTTTTTCGTCTTCTGGTTTTGATTGATACAGAACTGTATTAAAACATAACAGGAAGGATCTTTCCTTAAAGATTAAGATATATATTTTAACCAGAAACAGCTGTTTCTATGCTCTTTCAGAAGCCATCAGACGTTAAAAAAAACATTTGTTTTAAGATGCAGTTGCTGATCTACTCCTCCCGTCTCTCGTCTCCAGCTGTGAGGCGCATTATGTGGAAGGGGTTGGAGGGAATCTCCAGAGCAGTCCTCCCATAATTATCTCGATATTATCTGGAGAGCGAATTTGAAAACAGCTTCAGTGCTATCCTAAAATATTCCAAAAAGAAGGCCAGAGGACACTGCAGCCTTTTTTATGTCATGTCTCAGTAAAGGCACTCTCATCAGTAAAGACTCAAATCAGCTGGCTGGTTTTGCCCTCACCTTTCTGCTCCCTCTGAACATATTACACTGTCACTTATTTTTGCAGTATACTCAAAATCAGTCTCTGGACTGGTCTCGATACCACTTTTTGAAGGTTTCGGTTTTGTCTCAGAATCAAAAGCCTTTTGACTCGGTCAAAAAACCTCCGACTAGACGGACTCTGGATTTTGTAATCAGGGCCGGTCAAGACCACCACTGATTGGTTATTTTTTCATGTCATTACTTTGATTTGAAGGAAAACGCCCCTTTCCCCAACAACACGTGACTTTAACTCATCCATAATTAGATTGTTATCTGCTGATTACGGCCGTAACCTTCCATCACTGTCTAAGTGAAACACCCGAAACAAGAGGAGGATTTTTGGTGACATTTATGGCCTTGGTCTTCTCTCAGACTGTCCCCGCCTTGGTCTTGGTCTTGACTTGGTCTCTAAATGTCTTGGTGTTGTATCAGTCTCGGAGCGCTCTGGTCATGGGTATGTCTTAGTCTTTGTTAGTGTGGTCTTGACTGCAACACTATTGTCCATTCTTCTGTGTTTTTTGTTGTATTTGTTCAGGACATTTACTTATGGGAATATGTAAAAAAGAGCGGCATGAATAAAGTCGATTATCATCAATATTCAGAAATCATTTTTAAAAAGCATTTGAATGAATTGAATGAAAGTCTGAGTGAATTGTTCATGTTGTTTTCACTAATGAGAATCCTCATTAGAGTTTGAATATCTAATGAATTCTGATAACATTTCAAGGACTTAAAAATCAACTTTTTTTAATCTTCCCAAAGTAATGTAAATAACATAAGAAACGTTATTGTGATGATCATGTCCGTGCATCATATTTTATTGTTAGCCATCTCAGTTTAAAAGATTTCATAAAGTATAAATGAACCGTATGACATGAAAAACAAAGTCTCCTTTTCTTTCCACAGCTGATTTTTAGATCCTCGAATCTACAAGAGAAAAATGTAATCGACAGCTTCGTGTGTTTGCTCTTTTGAAACGTCTTTTAGCATGGCCTGTGAGCCCCCGCAAAGAGTCCCACTGAACTACATTCTTCGGTTTCATTTTAAACAATCTTCAGTTCTTTCCTCAGAGAAATGAAATCTTACTGTTGAAATTGGAGTCATCATAGCTTGCGCTCTTTTAGAGAATTGGTTTTAGGTCCACAAAGAGACGGTGCAGCTGCTCCTCCACCTTTCTCTGTTTTCATATCCTCTGTTTGTATTCTGTGTTTGTTTACTGAACCTTTCTGTTACACATAACCTGCATCAATGTTCAAGAAAATTCCCCACTGTCATCATCCTGCATCATCTGCTTTGTGTTTGTCATTTCAGGCTTCACACGATTCCTAGATTGCCTCCCCACCATCACCTTATCTTATAGACTTTATGATTTCGGTGGGCAGCTGGCGGCCCCCCTCCTCACTTAATAAGGCCCGGGTGTCAATGTCAAGTATCAATTAATTGTAAAGAAAACAAGACAAATGCCATGATAGATTTCAACCTGAGTTGCTATACCATGAACAAAGCCAAAATATATTGAAAAATAGAAATACTTGTATTATAAACTTTGATTACTGGTTCATGGTTTTTTTAGATAAATCACAGAATACAATAGGCTGTACCGTAAATTCCGGACTATAAGCCGCTACTTTTTTCTCACACTTCGAGCACTGCGGCTTCTACTCCGGTGCGGCTAATGCATGGATTTTTTATGGGGGACAATGAGCTTCTGCCGCAAAAACATTTGACTTCGTCACGTCGGATCTTAATATCAGTCATTTTGCGCTTCATGCACGCACCCTCATCATGGCAAACACACAGAGAAATGCATATGATGCAGCTTTCAAGTTAAAGGCGATCGACCTGGCTGTCAAATAAGCTAACAGAGCTGCTGCACGTTAAGATGACACTGACAGCGACAACAGAGACTGAGGAAGTGAGTAATGAAGTCATTCTGAGGCAGTGAATGGATGGACTTTTTCTTGTGAAATATATTACGGTCATCTTTTTCATCAGCCGTGTTACAGACACCGTCGGCTAGGCTTCGTATTGTAACGGTTCATGTTGTAAAGTCAGTAGTTGATAATGTGTTCATAATTCCGATTATGTGGAGAGTCAGTGAATGCACCAGTGAGAACGTGTTGAGTGGCTGTATGAGAGAACGCTGGGGGAGAGAGTTGGATTGTTACGGCAAGTTATGTGTGTTGTTCTCTGCTGTAAACGGCGTGGTCACGGCCGACAGTGATCGGGTTATTAAAAGTTATTATTTGAACGCTCTCGTCGTCCTTTAACGTCCGTACGGACGCTACAGTATTTGCGGATGTTACCGGTAGCCTACGTCTGTGTAAATAGCTCTTGTTATAGCGTGGACACCTGCGGCTTATAATCAAGTGCGGCTTATATATGTACAAATACATTTATTTACTTATTTTTAGCCGGTGCGGCTTATATCCAGGTGCGCTCAATAGTACGGAATTTACGGTAATTGTTTCTGTAAATCTCTTTTATTGAGAATTATTGAATGCATTTAAACATAGAAATGTCAGATAAATATACTTTAAATGTTCTGTTCATTACTTTGTACAAATTGCAACACTTTGACTCTCTGGCTGTGAGGATAAAACTGATGTGGCTCTCTTGTTTTCTTT
This sequence comes from Symphodus melops, assembly GCF_947650265.1. Taxonomy (NCBI): domain Eukaryota; kingdom Metazoa; phylum Chordata; class Actinopteri; order Labriformes; family Labridae; genus Symphodus; species Symphodus melops. The sequence continues at coordinate 4,683,160 of NC_136701.1, read as the reverse complement.
GGAGCCAGAAGCAGAAGAAGAAGAGACCATATTCGAATTAGAGGTTTGAGCCAAAAAGAAGCTAACTTGGTAAGCAAGGTGCACCAATAATTCAAGGTGAATTTATTATTATAAAAGATGCTTATTTTGGTTTATGTAAAAACTGGTTTGGACAAAATGTTCTTTGTGCGTTTCTTTCTAACTGATCAGACCTCTGCACAAGTACAACACTGTACAATAAAGTGAACAAGGTTGTCATGGTAATAACACAGTGGAAGCAACACAGTTATGCATATCCTACTTTATCTATTTATTTCTTTGAAAAAATAAATGCTGTTTAAAGAAGACTTGAATTCATAGCAATTAAATCCATAAACCCATCAAGAAAGACATGTATAAAATGTACCTTATTTTTTTTTCAACAAGTGGAGTCGTCCCCTGCTGGCCAAAAGAAAGAATACAGTTTAAGGCACTCCCACTCAACTAATAAAACAAAGAGGCTAGACCACTTCTTAAAAGAGTTTATGATTGTCCCCCATGCACCACACTGTAAACACGTTTGTTTCTTCCTTTTGTAGCAACCCATCTCAAAATAGTTTTAAACATTACATTTATTTATTATAGAATTGGGTCAGGTAGCAGCAGCCACAGTTTTACATGGAAAAAATAAGTGTAGGTCCGTCAGTGAGCACAACCTTCAGTATGTAAAGATATGTGAAGGGGGCATAAAGCGTCATTGTGTCATTAGTCTAAAGTAATCAGACAAGGGAAAGCAAAGAAATCCAACATTTAGAGTTGAATGTGTTTAAACTTGTTGATGGCTGACAAGGAACCCAAAGTACCATAAAGACAACTCATGGTGTTCTTTAGTATGCCAATTAAATGTCTTTATTTTTTCGTGCAGCTTAGTTAAATAAAATGTGATTATGATCTACACAGGCATTTTAATTAGACTTCCAAATTTGATTGACTGAACGTGACTTTAAGCGAAATGTCAGAATTTAAATACTCTGCAAACATCACCGTGAGAAACATAATCACATGTATATGACGGCAATTAAAAGTTAACCTCAGTGTGTGTTAGTGATTCAGGGACAGATCGAGGAGAAAGAAAACAGACAAAGAGAATCTTTTGTCAAGTTAATGCATGCACTGGCTTTTGTTAACTGTGTGTGCATATGGTGCATGAGTGTTGTGTGTGTGTGTGTGTGTGTGTCTGAGGGTGAAGGGATGTCTGCGTGGGTCACACACTGACTGTATTGATTAATTAGTGTTTACTCAGTAATTGCCTAGACTGTTACAGATACAGCCCATTGGTGGTATCCTCTTGACACTCACAAACACACACACACACACACACACACACACACACACTCTCACGTTTACAGTCTCTGCTAATGAATCAATATCGGAATGCAGCATGACAGAAACACTGAGGCGTAAATTGAGATCATGCATTTAATGATAATGAACAAATCAGAGCAGGGCGGGTTATTGCTGCTGCTGCCGCATACTGAGCATGTGTTTCTATATTTCTTTATGGATTCTCAGAACAGTACAACAACCATTATCAGAGCAGTCACTCTTCTGGATTGAATTCATTTAGACTTCATTTATTCAGGAAAGTCCCACTGAAATCAGAACTCTCATTTCCAATGTAGATTAAACTGAGAGTGTACAAGAGTCGAAGAGTTAACAATTAGAGGCAATGAGGAGAGAACTGAAGGGGGGGGGGTATAATAGAAAAAAGTCTAAGAATTTGAGAAAACAGTAATTTTATTAGGAGAATAAAGTCATGTTATTAAGAATATGAAATGCTATTTTTTCATCTTTCAAGAGATGTGGCATATGGAGAATAAAATGTTAATACCATCTATGTCTGAGTTGTTTTGAAGCTATATCACAAAGCATGTTGCATTGTTATAGTTCTATATCGGTGTCACACTTTAAGAAAGTACTTAGTGGAGCAGTTGTTAATGCATGTGTTCCTTTTACAGAGCCGATAGTCCTACAAGAGGGCGGCCTGGGTTCAGATCCGACATGTGCCTGATTTCTGACTCCACTCACACTAACTGCTTTTTCTGTTCAGTGGATCAATATGTGTTTGTTTTTACCTGCAGAGCTAAAAAAAAAAAATAAACTTAATCCAGACTGGAGTCCTTTTAAACTGAAACAGTTCTTCAAGAGGACATGTATGATTGTGCTCTGTCTCTTTATTTTTTATTTTTTTGTTGTGCTTGTTTGATTCTGTTTTATGTGGATCTGTTGTTGTGCCGTTTTTATTTTAAAGGGACAGACATTACAAATGAGCTTCAGCTGTCAATGCTGTAATGTGGGACAACAGTTTACTTGCTCCATACGTGTCACTTTACAAAGAAACATGAAATAATAAATAAATGGAGTGTTATTGCCTATTTGTACGCTGTCTATTTTAGACGTGTGTTAGGATTAAAGCTCAAAAGGTTAATTAAAGAACACAGAAGTAATCTGAATGAAAGGCTGGTTGACTGTATGTTTGTGACAAATATATCAACCACAGATGATTCAAAAACACGTTCAGGTGTTTAAAGTTTCTCACTAATGAAGTGGAAAGTGACTCCTTGGTCAATTTAGTTAAATTTGGATGCAAAACAACATGTTGGAAGAGATACACAGAATGTAATGCAGTTTGAAGTGCACTGTTGACTGTTAAGAGACACTTACTTTTGTGTCTAATAAATAATGTGGCTGTGTTTTGATTGGGTTAGTTAGTAGAAATGAGAAACATTTATGCATCTTTGCACTTTGCTAATTTTCTTTCAGTTGTGTAACTTCTTCGAAAGCTTTTTGTTTCTACATTTCTGAATTTTTAAAATGCTTTTTTAGTATCTTCCATTCAGTCTTACTTCAGCTGAAATCATTCATCCTAAAAGTGAGTTTTCAAAAATGTGTTTATGATTGTTCAACCCCATTTAGAAATAATTAGACTAAACACTTGCATGCACACACGTTAATATGCTAAAAAACATCCAAAGTAACAGAAGGAGAACATAATGCATTGTATGGCACAAAGCCCCCATGATTGCTCTTATGACAATGTTTTTATATCTTAGTATTCATAGACATGCATGACCAATCGTGTTGACACTGCAGGGTTGTCAGTGCACGTTTCTGCACCAACAGTGGATTCAGGAAATAATTGGCAGCGGGATTGGGATGTGAAATGGATTTTGGAGACAGCTATATATGACAGTGTGAGCGTTTGAGTAAAGGACAGGAAAACAGAGGAAGAGATTTGTCATGCTTACTCTGAGGCCTTGTGTGATTCCATCATTGTGCATATTTGTGTTTTGACATTGACATGTTGAGGTATTGCCATGCGAGTGTATTTTTGGAGTGTGTTTGTAAGGATTATATAACTGTCCTTCACTCTAGTGTTATTTGTGATGCACCGCAGCACAACAGCAGAGACACATCTGCAGCCCCCATTTAGTGCTAAAATTATAGACTACATAAGAATAGGATATAGCCTCCTTGAAAAAAACAAAACAAAAAGAGTGGTATGAACCTGACGTCCCTACAGCCAGCAGCAGGGGCGACTCCATTGTTTGGGAAATTGTAAAGCAGGCTATAAGAAACATTTCATTCATCACTTTTAATTTAAGACCCAAGTAAACATTTTGCAAATGAGTTTGAGGGATCAATCACTGGCTCAAAGTCTTCTTAAAAACAGCACGTTGTTCCTTTTGTAAGTTATGCTCTTGATAACAATTAAATGGACATTTAATTATAGGATGCTTCATGGTGTGATTACCTTTACAAAGTGAACACTGATCAGTATAAACACTTGAACATTACACTAAGGAGATGACTCTACACCTTTTCTGCAGTTACTGTTTGTTTAATATATGTATTAACTATATCTGATAACATACATAGTCAAAATGTATATATTTGTGGTTTATTTTGACTGGTGCAGACAAGCGTTTGTAGAAGCAGGTGTTAGCATTAGCAAATAGCTTATCCATTACTAACCGAATTTCCCCCTGGGATTAATGTAGTATTTCTGATTCTGACTAATCTCCTCCTCCTCTCTAACTCCACCTCCTTGCCATAATACAAGCAATTCTGCACAAAAAAAATGTGACAACTCAATGCCAAACTAAGCAACCTAAAACCTTAGAAAATGGACATCTTTCATACAGACTATGGTGGGATAGAACTTGTATCCATACCTCGCAATACAAATTGATTCAAATATGGACAATTTGAATTGTTGAGTCAAAAAAAAGTAATCATGTTTTAACTAGCGCTGTGTTCTTTTGGCTTTTCTCGTCTGACGTCAGTAGCTGAACAAGAGATTGAAATTATTGAAATAAGAATAAAGTAATTTATTCATATATTTACTTTGATTATATTTCTCTAAAATCTTTTGATACAATCGTGAGTTAAGCTCTTCCTTACATCCCTGGAACACTTTGAAACATCCAGTCCTGAGGTTTTAAATGAATCCTGCCATCTGATGAAACTCCATTTGTCTGAAACCAGCATAAAGGGATTCCTTGTTAGAGAATAATAACACGCATACAGATTTAGCTCATGGTCCATAATCATGATGCAACATCCGACTGCAGACAGGCAATGTTTTAGTGATGACACAAGCCTTTCATATCCACTACATCAGTGCTTTAACTGTCAGACTAAATGTTTGAATGAAAAGAAAGGGCACATCTACATTGAGTACAATAATATGCCTTGAAGTGGACATCGCTGTCACGTCCTCATAACTGATTGCACTGATTGTAATAACAATGGAGCAGGAGGCAGATGCAACGAGCAAAAGAAGTGTCTGCACAGAATGCTTTCTCACTGAGGATGTTGTAAGGGTTTGGGGGGGTTGCAGGTGGGTTAAGGGTTGTGACCTCGCCATGTGACCCCTGAGTCATCAGCACACTTAACCCCTCATTTTGATTGACCCCTGTTTGTACGTGAGCTCCCCTATGAATGCCGCCGCCGGCCTCTTTAATACACTGAAGCGGGAGTCAATGAGAATAGAGAGTGAGGATAATTTATGGAGGGACTGATTGAAGAAAAAAGCTCAATTCTTTTTGTCTAGTGTGTTTGCAGAATTCAGTCAAGCGTGGTGCTATGGTATTGATTCGATTGATGTTAACATTTGAGAGCCTTTAACACATTAAGACGTTTGTGTATCTGCTGCAAGCAAAAATCCTTTGCACAAATCCTCAGGATTTACGGTGGTCCTTTTAATAACGGTTAATATGGTGGTCCTTTTAATATTGTACCGATAAAGGCTTCCCGATCTCCACTGGGTACTAATGAGTCTTAATAAAGACTTTGATTTAAGTCTGAAATGAATTAATAGAAGGCCCCCCGTCCGACAGTCACACTTCACTGTCGGGCAGATCTTCAAATGTACTGTCGTGATAGTTTTTCCATTTCTGAAAGGGAAAAATCACTTTTCAGATACGTCAAAACTCTTTTTCTATGGCCAAGCCACAACAAAGTGTGGCCATATGCAAATAAGCTCACAAAGACACAAAACCCTCATGGGGCACAAACCCACACTCATACACAACTTTTTATCCCAGGAGTCTTTGGTTCAATAACAGTGTAAAATTAATATTCAACCTAACTGTCTTTGCACACACAGACAACGGAAGCTCTGATCAAGCTTTATTTCTAATTGTCATTGGCAAAGCTTATGTAATGTTCCTTTTTTTGACCTTGGAGTCCTGTGCATGAAAAACAAACTATTTCATTGAGAGACGACATATTCTACTATCTTCTCTCCCTTGGGGCACTGATTAAATCTCAATAAAGAACTCAGGAGATGCAAGTATTTCAGAGCACACCTGGTGGTGTAGCAGGAAAAATGTACATGAAAGAAAACTAAAATCAAAATGGTCATGTGACATGCTCCTTTGATTATCCCTCAGTCCGCTTCAAGATCATCTGAACTATAAAGGCACGATCTCCAACAAGTAAAAGATCATTCTCATTTATTCGAGTAACTCTGTCGAACGCATGCTCACCCAGCAGGACCAAAACTGCATTATCATAAGCTCGTCTCCGTGGATTATCACAACTCTTCCTCCAACAAACAGCCTGAAAATTGAACAACCTGATTTCTGTAATTCCATTATCTTCTCTCCTGTTTTCTTTCAGCAAACACGCGACTAATCCCTGCGCACATACTGCACCTGACGAGTAAATCTAACCACCGTCTTATATCTTCCTCACCATCCTATCTCTCAGCACCTGGAGAAATCCTCGCAGTGATGGAAGAAGTTGTCCAAGCAGCTATTAGCATACGCGGAACTGTCTTCTGCTTACAAAGTAGGATCTGTGCCCTTCTGTCTCTTTCCACCGTCCCCTTTAGAGCTCATCGTCGCCACAGATGCTGCCTAATTTCCATCCCTGCTCGGTTATGTACATAATTCTGCATATTATGTACGACACAGGGGGACTAGCAGGAAAGGGAAAAAATCAGGACAGGGCTGAACAGGTCTAAAGTGTAAATTATATTTTTTTGGTCTTAATACATTTATAGTCGTATATCTCGCTCTGCTTTTTGCAACAGTTTGGAGCATTCAGGAGGTTCATTTTATGAACTACAGTGGTGGGAATGATGAGCCTTGAAACTTAAAGTACAGCACAGTAAAAAAAACAATGGTGCCCCTCTATAAAACATCTGATGAGTTTTATTCAGTTAGTTCTAGTTTAATTTACTGGCTCTGTTTGTTTAAGAATGTCCAGGTTCAATTAGACTTCTGGGAAAAAAAGAAAAAAAACCTTGTGAAGGACACAGAATCTTAAAGAGTTTTAATCCCTTTCTGCTGTTTTTCATGGATGCTGAGTTCAGTTAGAAATCAAAACAAGTGTAGGACACTTAACAGACAAAGAGCAAAAGTGACTCTACATCTATTGTCTGATTATTTAAATTCTCGACTTTTAGTATTCTCATCTCTTGTTTTATCCAATTAGTGACTTCTGTCTGAATGATTGGTGAACATGGCACACCCAAACCTTCAAAAATGCTCTCATCCATTTTATTGGAAAATAACCTGTTGAAGCCTCACACCAAAACATACATTCTTCTTTATTGCCGATAGACAAGGGTAACAGAGGTCCCCGTGCTGGAGCCATGGATTGGAGGTTTTAAACGAAATTGGCTTTGATTATCTGATCGTGGATGCAGCAGGCCAATGTCAGACAAAACTGTGATGAGCAGGCTCAAGGTGATGGTGGCTGAAAATCACTTGGATATGATCTGAAGGTGATTGAGCTCCAAGATGGACCACTGAGTGCTGCCTGATGTTATTCATCCTCCTCCGGAAGGACTGGGGAGGTTTGTTAATGGGGGACATGACGACACAGATGGAGGGATGAGGTGAGGGAGCACAAGATGGGTGGAGATGGAAAAGACACGCAGTGACTCAGATCCTTCATTGTCAAGGTGCTGTCATACAAAAACACATATAAATTCATAAGGCATTCACTTGTTTTTTTTTTAAATATATATTTTCTTTGTATTCACAGAGGGTGGTGAAGCTGTTTATGCAACAGCCCTGCCGATAAATCAAGGAGAAATGAAACAAAATTGAAGTGAGGCAGATAGAGCGAGAGGGCAAATATTGAGTGAGATGCAGGGAGGATAAAGGAATACAAAGGAATAACAGAGAGGCAGGAGATTAAAACAGAGGAGAGGAGAAAGAGCAGCAGGCGGAGAGGAAGATCGCTGAAAGGATTGAATAGAAGCAATCCACCATCAGTTTGTGAAAAAGTCCCGAATACACAATCTGGAAAGGTGTGTATACGTCATAACTTCTTCCTTTCTTTGTGTTGGTATCATCCACGGGATCTATAATCATGTGTCTGCACAGCTTTGAGGGATTTACACCAGGAAGCTCTGATTTTTTTTTTTGCGTGAAGCCATCAATGATGATTTTTTTTCAGGCCAAACAAAATGTACGTTTTGTAACACATCGGAACAACTTGGTTTTGTTCAGAATATAAACCAGTTGTTATTTTTCGAAAACACAATACTTTATGTACAATGAATAGGGACTGTGTAAAGACGAAACGCTGCACACACTAAAAGCCTTGATTTTATACCGTGGAAGAAGAAAAAAGTGTGGTGTGACAGATACACTCGTTTTTAAGAGTAGTAGTCATGTATGCATAGCCATTTAAAGGTCACATATTTCACAAAATGTGCTTCTATAATACACCTCGCCTGTCTACAAACCCCCATTTATGAGAAAAGTCCATCCTCTCCGTCTTCAGCCTGCTCCACTTTTCAGAAAATGTGTGCTCCAACAGGCCGTTTGGAGATTTTCCCTTTATGACATCACAAAGGGCAGTAACCGCTCCCCCAGGTGGGTGACACTCCCACAGCGAGGTGTTTGTTCTGCCCTCTGAGTCTGCCTTCTCTCATTAAACAATAGGACATGGAGCGAGAAAGCCCGAGCCCTTCTAGAGAGGGGCGTGGTCAGACACAGCTCATGTACATTTAAAGCTACAGACACAGAAACAGCCTGTTCTGAGCAGAGCTGAAATAGAGGGGTTTATAGACATGATCAAATACAGGATCAGAGTGGATTTAGAAAGAGAAACTTCACAGACATTTTTTGGGGACCTCTGAGACTTATTTAAACTTTTTCAAAAGGAAGATTTATTTTTTTTACATGGGTGTCATCTTCATTTTATGGATACCATCAGCTGAACATTATTGTGTTTTTAGCTTAGCTGTAACATAAGAGAAAATCTATAGAAAAAAATCTAAAGTTTTTGGAATATGTTCGGACATAAATTGCATAATTTTGCATGTTTTCCTTTGTAACGTATTGATACATTTCATCAATGTGAGCTCCTCAGTGATCACCACCGTGGATTTTTATCAGTAAGTTGATCAAAAATGAAGCGACTGAAACACAGCAGATCCATTATACATCATAGAGAGAGAGAAAAGCATTACCAGGCTGAGTGTGTAAAGAGTCATGACCCTCCCTGAGCAGAGTGATGGGTTTGTTTTGGCTACACGCCCTCAGTGCAAGGGTTCACATCCCTCCACCTCCTGCTCTCCACCACAGTTTGTCTTTCCAGCCTCACTTGAGCGCTCCCCGGTCATCACACATTCTCTTTCTAGACCACAACAAAGTCCCAGCCGCAGACACACACACAGCCAGTTCCAGCTCCACGCTGAGAAAGGTCACATCTAATGATCTAGACGTCACGCTGGAGCTGGAACCAACTCTGACAGGAATTACAGTATCCAGAGGTGAAACACAGAGTCAGTCTGCATGTCTGGTGACTTTGAATTAGTGTATATCTCACAGCTCAACAGCTCCAGAATATGTGATATGTCAGATACTTAGAGAGCCTGCAGTCATGGTGGGTTTGTAGAGACGAGTCAACCTGAGGTTAAAAAACCTGAAGAACAGTCTGCTGGTTTCCAGCGATCTATAACCATTAAAATGTTTTTGGCTTTGCAAATGTTCCTTCCAAATCGATTAATAATTCATTTTTACAAGACAGCCAATCCCAATAAATGCTAAAGGATATGGCTACAAGGATGATGTTAAATGATCCCTCCGAGGGTCATCGAGACTTGGATTTATCAAAATCTCTGCCCTTTTTTAAGCTGAATGTTATTCTGTGTAACAATATCAGACCAGGAGATGAATAAAAACAGTCTTTAATTTTTGTTCACAAAATTGAACGGGAGCAGAAATCTCTGCAGTCGTCTCCCCTTATGAAATGCAAATAGTCCAGGTCACTGATGAGAAACAAACATGTTCAATTTCTGATAGTCTAACAATTCACTCACACACACAATGCTTATCACAATGCTACGATCATGATGTGAATTTATCACGATTGGTTCTGATGTTCTGAAAAATTTAATATATCAAGTAATTTTTTTTTTTTTTGTGGATTTGTGTTTTATAATGATTCTTAAAATAATGCACATTGTTTGTCTCTTAAAAAATGACACTAATATATTACAATATATCTTTAGGTCTGTAAAGTTTTTGTATAAGAACTTTTTTTTTTCTAAAAAAGGAGTATTGCAATTTATATTTGTGAAAAATAAATTTAAAAATGTCCAAATGATTTTCAATTGCATTGCGAAATATCCTTACTTACTTACTCAAAGGCAAGCTGTAACTAAGTTGTAGCTAAATGCAATTAACTAATAACTATCTCTTATTTGTTTAAATGACACTGATGTTCCTACAATATTTAAAAAAGGTGTTTTATGTACGACAGAGGTCGTACTAACTTACTGCTGAGACTCACAAACTGACATAAGAGTTTGATGCAAGGCTGACAGCAGTCAACTTTTCCCCTCTCTTCTCTCTCTCTCTCTCTCTCTCTCTCTCTCTCTCTCTCTCTCTCTCTCTCTCTCTCTCTCTCTGTTAAATGCCTCCCTTATTACAAGAGACCCATTTTAATTTATAGTGTTCATTGTGCAAATAAAACTGTTTTAATTGAATACAATTCTGGTTTGAAGTGACAAGGAGAGTGCATGCATCTCTGCTTCTGTGCAAATCAAATCAGTTTAGATGCGGTTGGGGGGGTTAAACTTTCATGGGATTTACATATTGAAATATTAAGAAGTAATTAACTTGAAAATATGCAAACACACACACACACACACACACATACACACACACACACTCAAAGACGTTAATGACTCCCTGGCAGATTTACGGTGAATAGAGCAAAGGGGAGCCTACTTGACCTCCATGAAGGGACAAATGGACGCATTAGCACCCATAAATTACAATACGTACACACAATTACACAGCAGAGCGGCAGTCTGCCAGCTCCAGCTGCCTCAATAGAAAGATGCTTCTGTGTGTGTATATGTCTGAACGTCTACAAGCACAACTTCACCGCTCTGACTTATAGCATCAGAACCAAAAGTGTAAGTTCTATTAAACGAAAGGATCACTTCAGTACTCTTTGAAATCATGAAAACAGACTGGATCTAAACTTTTATTGATTACCCAGAAGTCTAATGAGGGCCTTTGCATCTTTTTTTGCATCCATATGTCCATGCTTTTTTGTACAGTGCTTTAATCAGCATTTTTCATCATCCTCAAATCTCTGTTTGTGGGAGTGCACCTGTTCCCTAAGGAGCAGGTGTCTTAACACCTATTGATCCATGCGTTTGTGGTCGACCAGTGATTATGAATGTATCTTCACTGTCAGAAGTAGCATCCTGATCACAAATGAGTAGGCGAGAGGAGGATGTGTGGGTAGAACGCTAGAGAGCAGATAATTGGGCTCTCATTTCTACTGTAGGAGAATTCAAACTGCTTTTAAAACAGATGACACCTTCAAGTTTCACAGTTATTATATTTCTACAACCTTCGCTTTTCACACATTCCTTGAGTAAAAGTCTGTTTTTTTCTGTGAAGTAATGATGTCAATTAACTGAGGCACAGTCAGTGTCTATAAATAGGACAATTAGAGCTGCAAAGAGAGGCTGCTCGTCGTCGTGTTTAACAGATGCATTTTATTAATTTCTTCTCTTTTGAAGACTTTAAGAAATATTTTAAGACTCATTTTCTCTTCAGAAAAAAATTACATGGTTAAAGGACTGGAGCTTGTGGAGCACTATCAACCATCATTATTAGTTGATAGTGATTTTTTTTTTTTACCCAGGTCATACCTACCCATTCACACACTGGTGGCTGAGAATATCATACCCCACTGACAAAGCAGCAGGAGCAGCTTGGTGTTAATTGTGTTATCCAAGGACACATCCAAGAATTGAACCCCCAACCTTCCAGCTGAGAGATGACCAACTCTACCAATCAAGTGCCGAGTTAAATTTGCTAGTGATTACTTCCAAATGAAGATCTGGTTCTTGTCAGCTTCCAGACATCATTCTTAAAGCTGAAGTTCATAAAGAAAACGTAAATAGAGAACACAGGAAAGCTATGGCGAATATTGCAAAGTCTGCAGAGGTCACATTTTTTGTCAAAGCTGGCTTTATGATCTGGACAGTTACAAGCCGGTGCTGGAGCAGAATAACGTACAACAGAGCAGTGCAAAGACAATCTCACAGCTCATTAATATTAAACTCAGAGTAATGTGCAGGATATCGTTCATCTCACCTCAACGTATCCAGAAGATGTTCAAAGTTGTTTTAAGAAGGCCAAATCAATAACGTTCTGATATGAAGAGATTTTATCACAGCAAAACATCAATGTCCCCTTTTTCTCTGCACTGTTGAGAATGTTTTTTTGTTTTTTTTAAGTTATACTTCTGGGCCATTTTTGCCTGTGTTGGACAGGACAGGTGAAGAGGGACAGGAGATGTTGGGAGGAGAGAGTGGAGGACAACATGCAGCAAAGGGCCGAGGTTTGATTCACAGCCACTGCGACAAGGATTACATCCTCTGTACATGGGCTGTCCGTGACCCCTCTGTGTTAAGAGATCCACTGATTAGACATCCAGACTAGTCTTTAATGATGATAATGCTTCAACATGCAATTCTCCAAACACTTAAATCCTGAACTGATTAGTTAAGGATTTGGTTTTACAAGCTTTTTACCATTTGAAAAATAAAACCAGCCATCAAAATTGTCTGGCTAACAAATGGAGAGACATCCTCTGTCACCAGTTGAGCATATTAGGACATCTTGAAGTCAATCAGGATGACTTGATTAAAGCCTCTTGACACCTAGTGCAACATTGAGTGCAGTCCACGCACTACTGATATTATCCCACATTGTGACAATGGGAAGGAGGAGGAGATCATCACCATGACTTTGGACGGATTTCTGCTGAACACTCCCAGAGCTCGGAACAAAAGCTGAACCAATCTTTCATAAATAAAATGCCAAAAAAGGGTGCTCTTTGAGGAACATGCTGCCACACCCCTTTTTCAATAGTCATATCTAGTGAGTGTGTTACCAACACAAGAATCTGATCGTGGATAAAAAGCTGTGACACCAAGAGCTAAACTGGTGAGTAAATTAATTAAATGTAAGATTTCAGGTCTTGGTTAAAGAAATGCTGGGTTCATCGTTTGCCAGATTAGTAGCTATAGCTTCAGGAATTATTTATTACCTGCAGACTTTGAAGTTTTAGTTTTGACTTTGTGTTTTAACCTGTGTGATATAGAAGAACAAGATGAGCGAACCTCTTGTAGATCTGATCTGGAGAAACGTGTAAGTCGTCCCCTGTAGTCCACTACAGAGCTGTGTTTGAGTGAATTGTCCATTATTTACCAAATTGGTTATCGGGCAGCATTGATTTTCCCATTGAGTCTCCCTCTGAGCTCCTGGTCGACCCACACAATCTGTCCGCCCACTGCCCCGCTATTGAGCTTCTCGCCCGGATACCCACGGTTTGACCCCCCATGTGGTGATGAGTCAGCGCATAATAGCTCCACATATACATCTCAATTATGTCAGAAAATGTAATGAAAATATGTTAGGTATCAATCTGAATCTGTACAAAGATCCTGAAGGACCTTTTCTTTGGTTTAAAAAGAAGCATTGATTTCTGCAGCGGCTGGAAACAAAGATATAAGTGTTTGCTTTGATTCTCTCTATGTGTGCAATCCATTTCCTTCACAGCAGTATACAATAAAGAAAGCTCATAGCCTTTATCTCATTGATCACTCATTAGCAGAACTACTACATCTCCCCCAGTCTTCATTTATACTCCCCGAATGTATCGACATCCCCTACAGATAGTCAGGTGCAGGATCAGTGTCCCCCCAGGATCAAGAAGCTCTGGGGGAAAAAACTTACAGAATATGAGGGCAGATGTTGAGCGGTCACGTCTGTCTATCAGCAGATCGGTCTATGTATCTCTCCAGCAGACAGATTCTTCTCAATAGATTCATTGTACTGTCTCATCGGGCTGTGCCGTATAGATCGTGCGACTCAATCTGCACTCCATTAGAGGTGGCGAATGAGAGGATGGATGACAATAAGGGAGCGAAATAGAAGTGTGAGGGCAGTGGCAGAGAAGCTATAAAGTCAACGTTATCGACACCGTTTGAAGAAGGTTATCAAGGAGGGGGAGAAAAAAAATCTACCTTTCACGCCCATGTCCTCTCATCAAAAGGCAAACCTGACTCCCCTCTGTGACAAAATGCCCACCAATTACTGTACCTACACACACCCACACAATACAACACCAAGAGGGAACACCGCAACCCGACCGCACACTTTTAACCAGACGTCAATGGACAAAAGCAATGAAGCAGCTCGATTTGTGAAAAACAGACAAGAAAAGAAAGGTACATGAAACGAAGGAAAGACAAAAAGGAGAGACAAATGATAATACAGAAAGGGACTGACAGAAAGAAAGACATAAAGACAGATGGAGATTTGGAGAGATGATATAGAAAGACAGATTGGACAAAGAGTCGAAAAGATAAAAGGTAGGGAGGCAGTAGGACAATAAAGACAAAAGAACATCACGCTACAGAAAGACAGATAGAAAGACTGGAGGAAGGACAAAAAGACAGGCTGAAAAAATGAAGAGAATGCACAAAAGAAAGACAGCAAGAAAAGCGATGGCGGAAGTACAAGAAGGAAGACAGAATGGTAGGCATGAAGATGGACAGAGAAATATAAGATGTAAAGAAAGAAGGTAAAAAGACGGGCTAAAATAGGAAGTCAGAGGACGAAGGCAGAATGAAAGAAATAGAAAAGGGAAACAGACAGAATCATAGTGGAATACAGAGAAAGAGGGTAGGACAGACAGACAGCCAAAAAGTAAGGACAGCAGCACATGAAGAGACAAGACGAGAGAAAGTGTGAATCGAAGAACATGAAAAAGTTTTGAGGAATGAATACATTTGTCATCTTATACAAAGAAGTCCATGAACACATACATGTGCTGTCTGTGTGTTTGAGCATGTGTGTGAATGCAGTATTCATTGGTATGCACTGACATGGAGACAAAGCTAGAGTCCTCATTATAGCGAACATCAAGGTGATCTGCTGACTTAACTTTACCCTACTCACACCTACACACACACACACACACACACACACACACACACACACACACTCGTATGTATGTATATAGAGCCTTGTCGTCGGAGCAGAGCACAGCAGGGACATCTCATTACAGCATGTTAATAACCCTCTGCAGACACAGTAAAAAACTAAATTCCCTCCACAACCATAAAAACCAAACAGAGCAGAGAGCTCCATCCACGAAAAGGAGGAGGAATGAAAAGCCCAGTGGCAAAAGTTAAGGAGATGTGACAGCTTTGGTCTGTGAAGCCTGACAGCAGACAGCTTCATTTAACAAACAGAGCTGCAGAACAGAGCATGTGATTGGGCGATACTGTCTCTGTGACACTTTTTACACACAGACCACAAAACGCTCTGACAGCCTTCTCATCTCACTGGGCTGCACACGCACAGAATATTTTCTGACAGGAATCTTTAGATGGATTTAGACTGACAAGTGTTGATATAGGGATTTTCTCAAGGACACACATCCACGGGAAAAACACAATTAAGAAGTTTGAAATCAAAGGATAGTTCTGAACATTTCCTAAGCGTTCGAATCACTCTTTGTTTCTGTATTTCACTCTGAGGATTTGGGCGAATCAGGAACGTTCAGGATTTTCTACAACCCTTTGGCTTAATCCATAATCATTGTATTAACTATTCCCATCATGCATCTGGTCAAAGAGCGCCAGATGTAACATTTTAAATGACTGCCAGTTGTTACAGATATTGTTAGCTATAATATTATAATACTTGAGTTTTCAGATCTGCAGCTGCGTAATGCAAGTGCAACAAAAGATGGAACTGTACTTTTACTCTCAAAACTTTGGCTTGCACACTGTGCATACCATCCTAATGGTGCTGAAAATGTTGCTGTGTTTTAGATAATATTTCACAATGTTTTTAAAATGTCTTCACTGATGTAAAACAGTAGACAATAGCCCAGCAGCAGTCATATGACATCCATGTTGGAAGAAAATTGCAAATTAAAAAGAAACAATATAGAAAAAAAGGCTTAAGGCTAATACTTATGGAATTGGATAAGTGCATTGATTTTTATGCAAACTTTTGCTGATATAGAATTTAAGGTTTTCAAATACTAGTATCGATATCTGAACAACTCTTACAATAGATCTGTCTTCCAATTTAAATTGTCCAATCATCTCACATCAGATCGACTCACGCGACAATTCCTTCGACTTTCTCTTTCAAACCCCTTGCTCGGCTTGACTCAACATTTCCATCACAAAAGACCTCCGCTTGTAAGTGTTTGCAGTCTTTTTTTTCTTCTTTAAGAAATCCTCCCGCATCACACAGCAGGAAAAGAGAGCAACCCAGGATGGGCTTAAAGGGGGGGGGGGGGGGGGGGTTAAGGATGAGAGGATGCAGAGGCAGATTCCCTGCTCACTTACCGTTGAAGCCGGTGAAGTTCCCCCAGTCGAGCATGGAGCTGTTGAAGGCGGGCAGTGAGCCGTTGAAGAACAGATCGGTGCCGTTAGACGGGTTCCTGATGGTGTCTGTGAACAGGTTCATCTGCAGCAGGGTCTTGATCAGATAGCGCAGCATCTTGCCGCATAGAGAGACCCACACTCCTCTCTTAGAGGTCTCACTGTCACTCACTTTATCTTTCAATCTGTCCTTTCAAAGGCAGGATTCTCTCCAAGGATGTAACCTATCTCCTTTAGGTTTGTTGAGAAGACTTGAGGAAATGTCCCCAAGATCCCAAGTAGATCCAAAGATTTCAAAATATTTTGAGATAAAAGTTCAATGTGACAGAAAAAGTGATTCCAAAGAAATCAAAGTTGAAGTCTTGACTTGGTTGCAGGTGTCAGGCTGGTGTTGTGGGGGCCCCCTCGTTGTGATCCCCTCGCCACCTCCCCAGCATCGGATTGTTCCTTCCTCCTTGTTCCTTTTGTTCTGGGATCACATAACTTCACACGCCGTCTGCCACCACACAAAAACAGCCTCTCGGTGTAAAAGAATCCAGCAATGTGATGATGACCCCTTCGGATTTGCTGCTCTCCTCTCTCCCCTCCCCTCCCTCTGACTCCTCCTGTGTCCCTCCCTCGCTCTCCCCCTCCTCTCTCTCTCTCTCTCTGCCTTCCACTTTCTCTCTCTCGGTGTGATGGGGTCCCTGGGGTCCAGAGGAGAGAGAGAGAGAGCAGGTGCTGTTGGCAATAAATGTTTAATTATTTGATTAATAATCATCCCAGGAGGCTCTGAATTTAGGGGCAGGGGAGAATAGACTCACTGTCACTGTCCGATCCAGAAGCTGCAGATCGCTTCATATGCATAAACGTAAACATACAGTATGTGGAAGATAAACAAGCATGTGACAAGCAAAACTCCTGCTGTGTCATTGTGCAAGCATATAGTTAGTCAGTGCTTTCAGAGATGCTCCTTGTTCACGTTTGTTTTTCCTGCCACACAAGTTGGAGTTCACATTTGTCCATTTGTACAGTATGAATTGTTTGTACAAGTTAACATGGTTGTAGACTGAGTGATATAATAATAATAATAATATAACTGTGAATGGAAACATTTCTATTTCAAGAAAAGCTTGAACTGGTTTGAAGTGGTCAAAATAACTTATTATATGAAGTCATGATATTCATTGTTCTCTGCATTTGAGAAAGAGCAGAAAACAGATAAGTAGCACTATAAGAGGAACACTTTGTAGTTGACCTCTCAGTATGAGTGCCAGGTATCCAAAATAAATTTGAGGAGAGAGACATTTTGTTTTGATTGACTTTGACAAAAAAGTTGCTGTTTTAAAAAATAATAATAATAATCTGTAAGCTAGCTGGGTTTTTTTCTTTAAATTTTTACTTTCACTTTATTTTACACATTTGGAATTAATTCTCATAAGGAAAATACTTTTACAGAGAAAGTCTTTGTATACAACCAAATGATAACTTCAAAATGTAAGGAACAAAGTTGAAATGTAGAGGGTGCATTTTGCCATTTTACTGGGCACTATAGTATCTCTATTTTCTATGGGGGATGCAAACACATTATGAAATGATGGGTTATACCAGCCCGCCTTGACTGGTAAGCTGCTGTGTTATAATGTGTTTTAGTTATTTTGTCACCCCTCCGTTTAATAAGTGGATAACATTACTGTGTCCGTGCCTTTGTGTGCATGCATATGGATGAAACACATTTACTCACATGCCTTTAATCATGCTCAAGCATGTTATAGCCTTCATGCATCGTCCACATATCATCATTGACATGCATGTGCGATCGTAGCAGTATGGTCGCATGTGGTGCTGGGACGCCCCGCTGACAGCCGCAGTGTGACTCCTATTAACAAAGCCCGTCCCCCATCAGGACCCCGTCCTCCTGCTTCATCACCGAGACAAAGGGAGCCATCCCCACTACAAAGTTGCCGTGACGACCCCGTCCCGTGCCCTATTCCTGGGGCCTTTTCCGGTCCCTCCTCATTTCAGAGGGTCTTCCATTCATTGGGAATCTGTGCCAGCTACCGGCGCGAATGGGGAACAATATGGCGGAAGTATGGAAGAAGGATGAGTTTTATAACATTAATAAACAATGACAGACTAAATGTTTCAGTAACTTTTTAAAGATGTGAAACTGTGTATATCTCATATTGACAGACATTTGATCTCTTGTTAAAAACCGAAGGACTGAGGCACTGAAGATCATCTGTTCTTCTCTCACTTGTATGCACACTCACACTCAGTAATTCCTCATCGAACCCCAGAAGAGCAGCTTTCTACCTCCACAGTCGGGTCTCTCGCAGGGAGATTAACAGCCAGAGAGAAGAATCCACTGATCCACACTCCACATTAAAAGTCAGGAGAGTCTATAGAGGTAGACCAAACGTGGAATTCCCCTTCTCTTCTGTGATCAGCATTTCAATGTTTGAAAATCCCTCACCTTGCAACAACAAACTTTGAGCTAAATGTCACCACATGGCAAGTTCTACTCATCGATGTGAAAGTGCTGCAAATTCATATCCTTATGTCATACACTTAATGCTTTATGTGTTGTCTTTCAACTACTTTAAAGGTATTTCAATGCAAAGCTTAAAACTTGAGGAGAACTAGACCTATTGGTGACCAGCCAGAGAGAGGGAGAGGGAGTGAGCGAGGAAGAGACACTCAGTGTGTCAGGTCCCCACTTTACTACAGTCAAGGCCTATAGCAGCATAACTACAGTTTAAGCCTATAGCAGCATAACTATAGTCTAAGCCTATAGCAGCATAACTACAGTCTAAGCCTATAGCAGCATAACTACAGTTTAAGCCTATAGCAGCATAACTATAGTCTAAGCCTATAGCAGCATAACTACAGTCTAAGCCTATAGCAGCATAACTATAGTCTAAGCCTATAGCAGCATAACTAAAGTCTAAGCCTATAGCAGCATAACTATAGTCTAAGCCTATAGCAGCATAACTACAGTCTAAGCCTATAGCAGCATAACTACAGTCTAAGCCTATAGCAGCTGAACTAAAGTCTAAGCCTATAGCAGTATAACTATAGTCTAAGCCTATAGCAGCATAACTACAGTCTAAGCCTATAGCAGCATAACTATAGTCTAAGCCTATAGCAGCATAACTACAGTCTAAGCCTATAGGAGCATAACTACAGTCTAAGCCTATAGCAGCATAACTACAGTCTAAGCCTATAGGAGCATAACTACAGTCTAAGCCTATAGCAGCATAACTACAGTCTAAGCCTATAGCAGCATAACTACAGTCTAAGCCTATAGCAGCATAACTACAGTCTAAGCCTATAGCAGCATAACTATAGTCTAAGCCTATAGCAGCATAACTACAGTCTAAGCCTATAGCAGCATAACTACAGTCTAAGCCTATAGGAGCATAACTACAGTCTAATCCTATAGCAGCATAACTACAGTCTAAGCCTATAGGAGCATAACTACAGTCTAAGCCTATAGCAGCATAACTACAGTCTAAGCCTATAGCAGCATAACTACAGTCTAAGCCTATAGCAGCATACAGTAGCTAGGAGTTGGTTCATACCTGAGCCAGCCTTAAAGCTTTATCAAATTAAGTTTAAAGCCTACTCCTATAAGTATAGAAGGTTTCTGTCCCTCAGACTCTGACTGGTAGATAAATCCAAAAGATATGGGACCTGATGTTGGAAAGCTCTACCTCCCATACTACTCTTGGAGACTATACTTATCATAATTAGGTCAGCATTGTGTAAGCGCATTGTTCTGAAGGTGTTAGACACTTTGGTCAGTTTAAGAAATGGTGGTGTCTAAACGCTGAGAGCTTTCAAATTATTGTACAGATTACACTGGGTTCCAGTTCAAAGACGCTGATATACCTAGGTGCAATGTGATCTATGTTCCTAGTCAGTACTCATGCTGCAGCATTTTGTTACTGCTGAAGAGTCTTCGCAACACCAGTAACCATATTTTCCCAGAAAGAACAGATTATACACAGCACTGTTGTAACCTGATGACAATATGTTGGGAGACACTGAAGAGAAATCATAACTTGAACATGGTGATAATGTTGTTGCAATTATCCTCCACATTAAATTGCCTTTTGTTTTATTTCTGTCATAAACTAGCTATAATGAGGCGACACTGAAGTGCCACTACAGAAATATGTGTATGATTGCACGCTCTCTGGTTTCTCTCCCCAGCCACTCGTAACTCTCAGAAAAGACTCTCCTCCGCCTTGTTATCATGATGACCATGTTTTTTGTGAACACACTGTCAGCTCTGCTGTGTAAACATGGTGCATTTGGAAAATGTGTATGTCAGGGACAAAAAAAAATTACTTTCAATTTGTTTTCACAGAGGCTTTTTTGTAAAGGTCTGTTATGCCTGTGCATCACATTCATAACGATTTCAAAAGTACTAATAATATTTTTCTCTACATAGAAACAGCAATGGTTATGTTTTCATAAAAAGAACACTCGTTTTGAAGTTAAATTCAATTCCAGAAGTAATAATTAGAATGGGACCATATAAAAAGCAGTTGGCTGCATGGTGACCTTTAAGGAGCTTTGTCATAGGCATGGTGACCTCCACTTAAAGCATGAAACCAAATTTCATGCAAATCCATCTAACAGAGTGATGAATGGTGGCCCAATGAGTGTTTGGCGCTTGCATAGAAATGTAAATGCAGCGATGGATGCAGATGGGTCATTAAAGTCAACATCCTGTTGGATGGATGTCTTTGTCTCATCATGACAGTAATGAGTTGTTACCCAGTTTAAATTCCAATACAGGTCTTACAAAAGAAAAATGTTAAAAATGAATATACGGGTAACACCTTGGACAAGTAGCTGTAACTATTCTTGCCCCTGTAGTTTAGTTTATTTTATTTTATTTTTTTTATTTTTTTTTATCAAACCAGCACTTTGGTTTCAAATTATGATGAGACTAATGGATAACACATTTTAACGGTATAAGAATCACATTGACAAATAATGCAGTAGTTGTCTGTCAGTATTAGTGGTCAGTTTAGGTGCACTAGCGGATGCAAAATAAAATATATTACTATATACTATACTATATTATAGCAGTTTTGACTGTACACCATTAATTTAAGACCTGCGGGAAATTTAAATTTATAGATTCAACGACTGTGAATGAACTGGGAAGCTAACCAGCTAACAAATTAGCTTGACAGCTTTAGTAGATAAACAGCTTAACAAGTTTGTCAGTTTTGGTCCCGCTGCTTCGTCAGCAGCATATAAATGTGTGTGATACTTCTTCTTTAAAAAACAACCTCTGCCATCAGTTTGTGAATGGGTGTAAAAAGTGATTTGGGTTGTCAGAAGACAAGAAAAGCATAACACATCTCAAGTCCATTTACCATTTACTCTACTTCACAGACCACTTTTGGGGTTTGCGACCCTCCAGTTGAGAACCTCTGCTTTAGGCAACAATAATCTCTTCCATAATGGAGATATGGGAAACAGAGATTGAAAACTTTTAACAGAACCTTGAATGTTCAAAAGACACCACACAAAAGCATTAGAATGTATCATTTTGTGTGTAGGCTGTGATAACGGCAGATGTCTACTGTATGTTTCAGTGAAGCAGAGAAGGTCCACAACAAGGGGCCACTCCATGTTTCTTTACTTTCTAGATCTAGACCAGTACAGAGTTGACTGACACGAATTAATAAAGGCTAACATTGAGGCTGCCAAACAATTCAAATTTGGACATTCATGAACTTTAAAAGAAGCAATAAAACTGCTGATAAATGGAGACACATTTGATCATTAGTTCTGTGAAAGCACATTTCATTTAGGAAGCACACAGGGACATTAATATTACAGGGATAAAACAGCTTAAAATCTTTGAAACTGCATGTTTAATGAAGGAGCTGAATCACATCATGCAAAAGCTATGGCCGTTTTAGATTCATTAAATTTGAATCAGAGCCTCCCAGGCCATGCATGTTTCATGAATCTTACAGTTTTTTTGTTTTTTGCACATTTCATCAAGAACATTTCCTTTGCTAAAAACATTTTGACACATGACACACATTTTTCCTCTCAGTGTGAAAACAGAGGTGTAAGTTAATGCTGTTGACTGGGCATCTGTGCCTATATTTCCAGGGTAACAGTGTCCTGTTTGTGTCATCCAAAGAAAACGATGGGCTCATTGCAGCAGCTCATTGTCACATCAGCTGCTTTGCCTGTCATAGTAATGACAGGTCGGGGGTCCTATTCCCCCGGATGAGTGTCAGCCGAGCTGAAGTGTGGTTAATGTCTGACTCTTCCTGAGCAGCGAGACGAGATTCCTGCCAGCACCTGCACTCACACAGGCCTTGGAAAAGTAGTGATGGGCTACCAGACGCCACACGGCACCAGGGCGGAACATCTGTGCCTGGGTCTGCTCGTGTGCTCTTCTGGGGTCTGCTGCTGCAGTTTGCCCCCTTGGGAACCTCTGAGCTGGGGCAAAGACAGCCGGATACCTTCCCTGCCCCTCTCTCCCAGCTGGGTGTTGGAGACTTAATGGTGGGCAAACAGCCAGATCCAGCATCCTAACCAGGCTGCAGGTGTACCATACTCCCCCCTCAGTCGGAAACACTCACACACACTGCCATCAGGAGAGGAGCTGGCAGTAATTGGGGTGTGTTTTTTTGTTTTTTGGCAATAAACATCATGTGCCCCTGACCTGGATCGGCCAGCAGTTGGCAGGGTCCGTCATTAGCGCTGGGTGCTCACCACTGCCCATATGCCAAAGTGCCATAATTGGTGCCTCAGTCCTATGCATTTAGCGTGCCGGCCAGAAGGACAGGCTCCCCGAGCAAAATGGCCACTGTCTCCCTCAGGGGTGCTATGTCCAATCACGCCTCTCACAAAACTGGCTCTCCAGGAAACCCTGCAGACAATTTCCTCATTTCCTCCAATTGCCTCATAACTTCAAAGCTGACTTCAAAGCCTTTCGGACTGCCGCGCTATCATGGCTGAAACCTCGACAGCCGTGCCCCCTAGTAGAGCAAAGAGCAATCATAATGTGTTATGTATCTGTTTTTTTGTCATTTAGAGTCATAAAGCCACATTGTTTGATGAGCTTGAAAATAGTACACAAGCTGTCCAAAAAAAGTTTAAAAGAATTGAATGGTCTACAGTGGCATCTATGGCTAAACAACTGATTAAACCTTTAAAAGATTATGTCTCACATGTCACATGCTTTAATATGTTACTTTCAAAATAGAAACATTTTAAATGATATTCTTGCATTGTTGTTGTTTTTTTTTTATTTAAACTGCAATACGATATAGGATATAATAGCTCTGATCTTCTAAGAGGTCTTAAATCTGATTTTTGAAATCCATGGCTTCTGTCTTCACCCTTGTACCTGAAGAAATCCTGTTTTCCATGAAATAGCTGTTACTGAGAGAACTGTGATTATTTTGTCCAAATGTAGCAGCTATACTTCATACATCACCAACAAAAGTTGTTGTTGACCGACGAAGTTGGGGGATTGCAGAAATCATTACAGAAAGTTAAAGTCAATTTAAGCAGAGAGAAATGTGAAGTATATTTGTATGATTGGAGCCCCGGCTCTGTTCCAAAGGAAAATGCTTAGCTGTGATTGCAGGTGGCTCTGGGAGCTCACTGGCAGCAGTAGCCATGCTGGATATCCTGTCTAACCCTTTTAACTTTTAGTCAACCTAACGACCGGCGGAGAACTGCAGCTGAGGTGGGTTTTACGCTTCTTTTCAAACCGTTACATCGCATCTACTCAATAATGTCAGCTACGCGCCTAACTATGGATAACTAATAACTAATTAACTAATCGGACCTATTACATGTTTTCTACCAGGCTGTAAACATGCCGACTTCAGCTGTAAAAACACATTTCTTTAAATTGGTTTGTATGTGACTTCCAGTGTTCCTGCATTCAGCCTCAAGCAGACCCTCTACGAAATGTACGATTTTGCACTTTCGCACCGGCTACATTTTTCAACACTGGAGATTGCCGCTTGGATCACACATTTTTGAGTTCTTAACTGGAAGTGATGGAACCAATATGCTTCAGTCAGGGGATTATCCCATCTCCAGAGGCCTAGGTTACACACGGGGGCCACGAGGGGAGGAAGTTAAACAAAGCAAAGCCGCACCCCTCGGCCTGACTCTTTAAACCCTGTGCAAACTCTGGATAATTGCACAACAAAAGCCCAATTAGCCCCGATTCGACGGATATTAAATAGGCAAAGATGGACCTGTCATTTATCCCATCAGTTATTTACATCTCATGAATTCTACCCACATACCTTTTCATATCAATTTCATTCTGGTCTTATTTTCATATCATTTTATTTTCAGATGAATGCAGATACATGCAAAGCACTCATTTAAATATGCATTAAATATTACACACGGACCCACCTCCTCAAATAGAAGGTGGTAATTTGAGTAAGACCCAGACCACGTCCCTCCCTCGGGTTGCACTCCTTCAGTCCTGAGGCGGAGCGCTGCAGTCTTCAAGAGCTTCTCAGAGACTGACCCGGTGTGCCTCGCTGCAGCCAGACTCTGATGTGACCTGCCTTAAAAAGACCTCACTCCCTTCAATCAGATTGGCTCACGTTCTTATTATCAGTGTGTTTGGACCTTCGTAAGACGGGAGTTCATTCCAATCAGTGTCAGAGAGAGAAAATATCGCAGAGAAAGAGTGAAGAGGACGGCGTCATATTGATTGGAGTCACAAAAGATGAGTTATTTGTCAGCCTCAGAATTTGAAGCAGGAGAAAAACTTTTGAGCTTGATTGCTTTCCCACAGTGATGAGCGCAGCAGACGGCCATCTTCAAAGACACCACACATGCCCAGGAGAAAATCAATGGCAAGAGCCAGTCACAGCTTAATAAGAGCTTTAAGCAGCAGGACTCACCTGGAGGGACTGAGCCACCACTGCTTTCCTCCACTAGGTGTTATCTTCTGGATCTGAAATACAAAGAAGTTGAATTCAGTTGAATTCAAACAGCCACTAAAGTGCTCTCAGCAAAAGACAAAAATTCAAAATAAAAGCCCAAAATGTTTCTTTTAAAAGCAAAATAGTAGAATTTCGAACATGCAATTAAAAATATGATTAATAGTGATAATAGCACGCCCCCATGTACAGAGGATATCATTCTTGTCCCAGCGGTCATAGGTACGAGTCCAAACAGCCAGATTAACACGGTAAAACATGATCTTTTCTCAGTTAACTTGATTTAATCTTTTTTTTAAATCAAGTTAACTGAGAATAGAACTTGGTTACCACACTCAGGCAGCTGGGTTGTTATTTGCGTGAAGCCTTTAAACTGATATAAAACAAAAAAACATGTATCACATCAGATTTTAGGAAACATTTTAAGATTCTCATCTGAAGATTCTCTGTTTATAAAAATGAAAATATTTCAAACACTTGAAAATGAGTTCAGAAAACCTCCTGAGTCTACAGAGAACAGGTTTCCAGGTTCTTGTATTCAGAATCGTTTTGGATCAGTATATTGTAACTGCTCCTTCAGACAGATTTATTGAAAATTGTTTGTATAGGCACATGTTTTATTTCCAGTTTGAGCACTTTTCAGCTCTTTCTAACAAACAGTTCTTATATTGATTGCTTGTCCAGCCATTCTTAAGGGAGTGCCTAATAAGATAAACAAAATAAGCATGCTTTCTACTTCCACACTTATACCCACTGAGGTGTGTCTTTCCTAGAGTGCCCTCCAGGCTGCTAAAACAACTGCATCACGCTTCAGCAGCTCCACCCGCCTCTTCTCTAAGCGGGAGCCAGCTGGGGCCCCTGCCCCCGCCTGCCTCTGTGATGATCCGGACACTGTAACAGGTAGACTCCCCAGGTGCTGAGGCCTCCTCCCTGCTCGCTAAGCTATCACAGCTCGGCTCTACAAAGCTGAGCTTAATTAACCGAGGGGTGGGCTACTACTGGCCAATAACGAGCCACAGTGCGAGTAATGTCAGTGCATGAAAGGATATGAAAGTGGGGGTCTGAGGGCCTTTTTTTGGGAGGGGGGGTAAGTTATGGATTTTAACCATCTGGACGTGCAGGAGGGATGGGGAGAGGAAAATGATATGCCTGACGGATGACTTTAACAAAGATGTGGCGAGATAGAGAGAGAGAGAGGGGCGTGTCCGAGATCACAAGCTGAATTATAGCGAGCGTGACTGAGCCTTTGTGTGCTGTGATGGGCTGCTTATTCACAGCTGGGGCAGCCCAAATTGTTCTTTTATATTCTTTTATTCTGCTTTATTGGAGCCAGAGGGGTTTGGGGAAATGATTAACAGACAGAACAACAAGACAGAGCCATTGTCAACCTTTCCCTCTCAATTTAGTCCCCATCCATTTATATCACCACTGTCTCTGTGATGCAAATGCACACAGGCCTGCTTGGTTAACTGTGCCATCACTGGTGGTCAGAGCGCGGAAAATTGGCTGGAATAACAGTTAGTGTGTAATTATCAAGACGCTTGCTTCTGTTGTGATACAAAAACGTCCTCACGGAATAACTCTGCAGGAAACTTTTTGCGAGGAGTCATGACATCGCTGATTTGAATCAATACAGTAAAGGAAGTTGAACACATTTTTGAGGAGGTCAACATTTGGAAAATATCTGCACAATCACAGGAATCTATTCTGAAATATCTCAATAAAGGGATAAGATTGGACGCCAAAGAATCCTCAATCCCCATTTCTTGCCTTTGAATTACCAAAATGAATTTGATAAAGTTAGCATCTCTGATAAATCAAGTAAACATGTTTTCAATTCTCATGGATATACTGTATGTGTCATTTAGGGGGAATCATCAGATCATGACTAAAATCATGACTAAAAACAAGACAGGAAGTCTTGTTTTTAGTTCTCATTTTTCCTTGTGTGGAAGTGCTTTCTGATTTATATTATAGTCTTCAGTGTTTCCTGTGTTTCTTTGTATCTTTGTGTCCTTCTCTGTTGTCTGTAATATTGTGTCCTGTTTCACTTGTGTGAATGATTCCTGTTTAATTTTTAGTGTTTCCAGTTTTATTTTGTAATGTCTTCTCCCCGTGCTTCTGTGTTTTCTTTCTTCAGTGTTCAATGTTTTATTTTGTAGTTCTCAGTATTGTCTGGTTTCCTGCCTCTCTGTGTTTCCCTCCTGTCTTGATTACCCTGATTGTCCTCACCTGTCTTATTAGTCTCACCTGTATCTGATTACCCCATGTCTATTTAGTCTCTGTGGTCCTTCCCTGTGTTGTCAGTTCATTGTTTTTTTTTCTGTCTGTTGTTGGATGTTGCTGTTGTGTGTTCTCCTTGATTCTTTGTGGCTACCCGTTTTCTCTTCTATTGGATAAGTTTGGAGTAAGTGTGCGTTTTTGCCTTTTTGTTAAACTACATCATCTTTTTGTTAATCTGCAATTGGGTCCTCCTCCCTGTGTTCTACCTGAATATGTGACATTACCATAATATGTGAGTGTGGTATTTTGAAGGGAAAATTACAGATATGATGAACAAATGTAAGAATTAGCATAACATAAATAACCAACTGGATACTCTGTGCACAATCAACATACTTTTTTAGGATCAGGAACATGTAATGAAAAATTAAAAAAGAAAGACATGGCACCTTAAAAAGGGCTCAGATTTCTCTCTATCCTGAACTTCATGGAGATGTGACAGAACTGTAATCTCAAACACAATTTGACATTTCTGAATATGGGCTCCTTATGTACAGTTATAGCAATCAAATGCATTTTTCTGCAGGGTTTGGGAGGTCCTTCTTCTGACTTCTGTGTTAACAATCTTGTAATTAAAATGGGGAAACATGCACGCTGTAAATCAGAGGGTTTTTCCTATTGCATTGCAAAAAACGCCATATTGCAAATAAAACATGTGCAAAAGATATACGTACAAAACTTCAATTAAAAAGTTATAAAGGTTGATATGTGTTGTATGTGGTCAGCCATGTTGCTGCAGAATCATGACATCAGTGTCAGGTACCAGAGTTTCTCAAACTTTGTGATTGGAAATTTAATCAAATAATTGTCCAAACAACTTTTATGATAATTCTAACATGCAAACACAGATGTCCCAATCTTGAACATCCACAGTCGTCTCAGCATGTATTCAGACATATGCCCATACGACATAGATTTACTGCGCTCATTGCAGCCAGCCAAGTCTCCCACCATGTTCACCCTTCCTCCTCCTCCCTGTTATGCTTCTTCCATCTGCTGTCCATTTTGCAGCCCACCTCCTCTGGCCCTTAGGGGGGAGGTTTGAGGGGAAGCCGGGGCCAGCTTAACAAACCCTCTCACAGGGCACCAGTCCCTCCTGCCTCTCTATAAACCAGACTAGATGGAGTTTTCATGGCAATTAGGGTGGAGAGAAGGGTGGCTCTTATCCAGGCACCCAGTGGTCTTCCTCCTCTGCTTGTGCCGACACTCTAACATCTTTCACACTGAAACCATTAGCACGCTGGCCCGCTAGCAGCGACTAATTGTTGGCCTCTCAGGAAATGACAGTGGCTGGGATGGCCGTGGCGTCATTAAGAGGCGGCAGAGATGTGAGTGAGTCGCGTTACTCCAGGAGTTCACAACAGAGTAGACAAACTTTTTTTACAAGACAACTTTAAAATGTCACCGGATGTTTGTGCCTGTAACCTTGCTTTGATCTTCTTTTACTAGTTTAAATGACCAAGTTCTGGACAATAGTAGTACCATCATCATCGTGGAAGCAAATCTAGAGCTTAGTTTCATCTTTCACAGTTGACATTTTCTTCTGGTGCTGAGTCCTTTTTTACATGTTTTATAGGCACTCAACATTTTATTTTCTCTCTGTGAATTTGTACTAGTTAATGGCTGTGGCTCAATAATTGAGTGGGTCATCTCTGAACGGGAAGGTTTGGGTTTATCTCCTGCCGCCACAACTCTGTGTCCTTGAACGTTGCTCCTGTTGCTTTGTTGTCGAGTGTGTGAATGAGATGAGTTCATTCTGATGGTGCACTTTACGTAGCCATCAGTGTGTGAATGGGTAGGTCTGACTTGCAGTGTATAAGTACCTTGAGAAGACTATAAAAGCAATACAAGCTCAAGTCTTTTTTATCACTTACCTTTTAGACTAATTTGTACATCTCAATATGAATTATATATGATGAGAATATTTTTTTCATATCTCACAAATTTAGTTCTCATCTCAGTGTTGTAAACTGGAGGGTTTTTTTTTCATCTTTGCCCCAGTATTAGGTGTCTTAATCAAGCATTCAGATGCTCTACGCACGGGTCTGCTAACTTTTTTTTCTTTCTTTAAAGAAGCATCTCAGTGAAGTTTAAAAAAAATATATTAAATTTTGAAAACTTATTTTCTTGTGGTAAAAAAAAATGATATTACATGTTGTTCTCCCCCCCTGCTCTTCCAGGTTAGTGTTCTCTCTCCTCTCCACTGCAGCTGGAGATTGACTCACTTCATACCAATTTGCAATCAGGGTCTGCAGGATGAAGAGCTGAGAAGAGAGGAGACAGCAGGCCAGGGTCTCATGTGGGGATGTGGTGTGCAGGATCAAGCTTCAAAATGGTGGGTTTTCTCCCTTAGTGTTTGAGGTGCTTCTGGACTCTGCACCTTGTACTTTCTCTTGACAGACAGACAGACACTTGGAGGGAAATTGAAGGCATCCAGTAGCAGTGTACAAGACAAGCAGGACACAATACATTAGTTACAATAAACAACAGCTGTCCCCCCTCCTCCTGTATACTAAACCAGAAACAAGAGTTATAGCCCCCTATATGACTAAGAGTAAACATTACAAATTAAACCTGTGCAATTAAAGATGGACTCACTGGTATCAAGAAATGTACATAACCTGTGCAGGAAAGACAACACATGGTATTTAAAAGAGGCCTCTTAGGAACTTCAGAAACAACGTGCTGACCTTCCAGAAGTACAGTATATGTTTATTCATGTACAGTGGAGGTAGTGCCAGTGGTGTGAGAACAGGGGAAACTTTGTGTTCGAAAACTTTCAACTTTATCGAAGACGATATTTGGAGGTGGTCTTTGTCTGTTTAAAGAAACTGAGTTTGATGTTTTACTTGGCTTATATGAGAGTAATCACCTTCTGGCCTTAGTGCCTTTATTGTAGAGATAGAACAGGAAGTCAGAGAGAGAGAGAGAGAGGGAAATAACATCCAGGCCAATTGGAGAAGGTACAAAAGCTAAATAAATACACTAAACACTTCTTAGTACTTCACCTGAGAATTTTATTGTAATACCATCAGGTTTATTTTTGAGATTCTCACTAAAGAAATGTGCTACAACATGGATTAGAATACAAAGACATCCAGACACCCTGCACCCAATTAAAAAACAAATTAATTCACTGAGAATTTCACTGAGATCATTAGAGAGTCTTGTTAAGATTTGATGCTCGATCAGCTCTCAAGCTGCAGCCTGCAGAATCTCTTTATCTGCATGTTTCAGTTCAAATAGAAATAATGAAATTCTGCTCAAGTACTGACCATGTCTCCACGTAGGTTTGTAGGAAATGAAAAGGCCTTTCTCAACTTTTAAGTCCTAAAAAATTGGACAATTAATATTTTTCTGTTTCAGTTTTCATTGAGATAAGTCTTGGGCTGTTTACCAAACTGCCTAGTATAGACTGGTGGTCAGCTACATGCTACATAGATTGCTGTAGAAGTACATGCATCAAACTAGTGGTATTCAGTAGGAGCTTTCAAAAACAGCGTTGGTGTCTGTTCCCTCTAAAAACTCATCAAACACAGCATCTGTTTCCCAGAGTTTTAATATATGACTCTGTGGATACCCGTCTAGTTGAGGTGTCAACTGGCCAGGTTATAGTTTCATGCTATTGTCATGTTGTGAACGAAGGTTTGTTGCGAAATATATAAGGTGTAAGTTAAGTTTGTAAATTAACTACATGACTAAATATTGTTCCTTATTTGAATTTAAATCATTATTTTTCAAAACTTTGTATTATTGTAATTAGTTTACTACATGAATAAACGTAATCTACACAATAGCCAGCACCTTATTAACTCTTCACTTTTCTAATTAATTATATCTAACAGCTGTATAGGTCCAAAGTGCCATTTGAATGATGTCTAAGCTGAATCTAACCGCTAATAGCCGAGACTGTCACAGACCTGCTGGTCTTGCTCTACTGCCTGAATGGAGCGCCGCACGGTGGACGGATGCAGCTCAGAGGAGGGAAGCCGTTTGGCACTATGTTTATCACAAAATTGTAGTTCGTCAGCAGTGTCAGGTTAAACTGACATTTCGACGAAAGCAATGTGTAACCTCATTTAGCACAGGCATGTGGATGTTCAACCCGGTCTCACAGTCTGCATACAGTAGGGACGTTAACCTGTAAGAGGCTGGTAGTTCTAGCACTGCTAACGTTAGCCACGCTCAGCAAACTATTGTTAACCTGCTAGTTCTGTGATCCTGTGTAAGTGTGAATTCAATGCCTTGATCACAAACCTCACTGATTTTTTCAAAAGTCTATCTTAAATTTACATTTTGTTATATACCTTTCAGCATGGCTCTGCACGGGCAAGACAAACATCATTTAGCGGTATCAAGATTGCTTTATGTTAAAACATTTAGAAAATGGGAGTGAGAGCGTGTTAGAACTACACAGAAATCAAGGTTTTATGTCTTTTGGGACTTTGGAGTCAAGTAGCCCCCCTTTGTCTGCTTAACCTCCACCCACACACACGCACACAATTACTCTTTCTTGCACAATGCACCGGCCTTCTTATTAAGTCAGTGAGCATTTCATTGAGATCATTAGAGAGTCTTGTTAAGATTTGATGCTTGATCAGCTCACAAGCTGCAGCCTCAAACTGTGCACACTTAGGTCTGAACATGTGCAAGTGTCAGGGTTAATGGTGAAGATTGTTGAATCAATTTAAATGGCAAATCAGGTATTGTGGCTTTTATCACATCAGGTTTTCACTAAAGATTGTATTAAATACATTTTTTTTTTTTGTCTTTATGATCATTTTAATTCAGTCGGTCAAATTCTGAGTCTGCAGCAGCAACACAAACATCACTGTATGAGTGAAATGTATTTTATGCCTCCAATCACAGCCAGTCATGTCAAAAAGACAAAACACATACGTTTCAGTATGGGTCATCAACTCATGGGTGAGTATCCAGGCTGACAGGTGCAAGGTGAAGCTGGTTTTCAACATACAGCCGAAAAAAGGTTGATCACAAGGCTAAAAACCCGCCTCAGCTTTGGCTCTCAGTCTGTCGTTAGATTGTCTGAAGTTACTTAGCTTGTCTTAGACTGAGAAAGGATTTCCTGCTTGGACGATGATCCTCCGGTACCCACTGCTGTAACAGATGGGTGACGCCACTCAGGCTTTGTCCAATAACATTTACAGTCTATCGTCGAGACATACCACTTTGTCCAAAGGGGGCGCCAAAATCGACTTCTTTGTTGCAAAGTATTCACTTATTGCGTTCACTTGGCTTTAACACTGTCCCATCTCTTCTTAACAAAAGGGGAAAAATCCTCTAATCCGCTTCTCTTTATTTACGTGCTCTGCTGTGCACTTACATTTGATTTAATACAGTAAATGCAATTAATTAAGGATCAACCTGAATATAAAGGCCACTGTTTCAGTCGGTATCAAACGTACTTCACTTACTTCCCCTAAAATTGATCCCTGAGACAGATGTAGGTAAGAGTTTGATAACAGAAAACGGTTTTGGTTGAACAAGGTTCAAGAGCTTGTCCGCTCTGATATGACTGTGTGTATTATCACGTTAAAGTGGTAACACTACATGCAGCATCACAAAGAAAGCTCATGTGTTTGTCTACCCAGAGATGTGAGTGATTACTGTTCATTGGAAGGGGCAACCCTTTAATTAGTCAGGGGTCTCTGGGGAGCCATTACCAAGGGGGAATCTTGCCCCTCTTTATTAGCCCATTTTAATATTGACTAAGTAAAGAGATACACAGGGAGGGGTGATGTTGTGTCCTCAGATGGGACACCAGCTCATGTGAATATGCATGCTGGGATGTGGGCTGTAGAGGACTTGCGGGGGGGGGCGGTGCAGGGAGGTGTGACAAGGGTGATGGACGATCAGGGTCGGGCATCATCTGGAGTCCCTCACACCAGAACAAAGGGGCTGCAAGTTCCATTGGACTTCATAAAAGGACTGTGGAAATGTGGCCCCAGGATGTTGAGAGCTGAGGAACATTTCTATTTAAAAACAGTAGCTGAGAGGTTTCACGTCTTACATTTTTACCAATGAAATCAAATCATATTAGTTTTTTCGCTGTTGTGGCGTGATCATAAAACTCCTGCCCAAAGAAGCATTTTCTCATCTAAAAATTCCGATCCATGATCAGAAGTTTTAATTTAACATTGTCAGTAACCATTGAGGGGATCTCTTCAGCGATGAAAAGGATGAAACAGTCATTGAGTTGGTGGTCTCTTGCCGTTAGGACATAGAGCTGAACATGTGCTTGTGTCAGGTTGATGGGAACTTTAGGAGTTGGCTGAAAGTCCTAAAAAGTCAAACTGCATGTGACAACACGAAAAAGCTGAGTTTTTGACTCAAGACTTTTATCCGCAGTTTCTCCTGCCAGACTTAATATTCCGACTGCAGAAAGTCAGTGAGCCGACGTGAGAACGCAGCAGGATACTATCTTGTAAAATCACTTTGAGCCTGTGGGAGGGGTTGGTGACGTTTATAACCTGGGAACAGTTCACATTGCTTAGAGAGGGTATAAATGCGAGCGCTATAATCTCCATTCACTGAACTGCTGCATTGTTTTCTGTTCTCAAGTATGTTGTTCTTCACACGTATGCAGCTATTGTTGTTCCATCAAACTACATGTAGAATTGATATGAAGGCAAATATTCTTATATTATTGTTATCCCACCTTGGGGTGCATATGTCAACAGCCAGGTCACAAGAATATCTGGAGCAGTCCTCCAAAAATGATTGATGTTTTTAGGAGTGAGTAAAACAGACAGGCTGGGTGAAAAGATGGTCGATTCAAAAGTGATGCTAAAACATTTGCAAATCTCTGGTGTTACAGCAGCTCCAAAAACCAGTAAAACAGGTAATATAAACAGCATCAATAGCAAAAAAGTTCAAAAGTACAGCTATGAGCAAGTTCACATGTTTAGGTAGAGACACAGTCCATTTTTATAGACAATCAATGAAGGAGATGCTGCTTTAGCTGCCTGCTAGTTTGCGATACTAATCAGGCTGATATCTAGGTCTGAGGTCACGACATAAGACACTATTGCAGACGCTATCTCCATGTTTAACTGAGTGTGACACCACCATTGAATGCTCACTTGATTTGACATGTTTTTACAATAACCCAGCTAACAATATGGTGTCAATCCCTTTGGATAATGCAAACTGCTGTGCACACACAGAGCAGAAGCTTATTATTCTGCTCTAATGCTTCGTTTTTCTCATTGAATTTCCAACAGACGATTTTGGAAATAAGCTCAATTATCCAGAAGAAGGTTTGTACTGTAGATAGTGGCCATGCAACCTAATCTTTGTCAATCTTTTAATTTGTGACTAAAATGTAGAGGTGAGGGGATATTAACATTTTTTGATGTTTTTTAGGCTTTTTAAAGATTCCTGGTCTAGTAAGCAAAAAGCTCTGAAGAGAATTTAGCAAACACTCTTAATACAATGAATTTATTTACCGTAAATTCCGTACTATTGAGCGCACCTGGATATAAGCCGCACCAGCTAAAAATAAGTAAATAAATGTATTTGTACATATATAAGCCGCACTTGATTATAAGCCGCAGGTGTCCACGCTATAACAAGAGCTATTTACACAGACGTAGGCTACCGGTAACATCCGCAAATACTGTAGCGTCCGTACGGACGTTAAAGGACGACGAGAGCGTTCAAATAATAACTTTTAATAACCCGATCACTGTCGGCCGTGACCACGCCGTTTACAGCAGAGAGCAACACATAACTTGCCGTAACAATCCAACTCTCTCCCCCAGCGTTCTCTCATACAGCCACTCAACACGTTCTCGCTGGTGCATTCACTGACTCTCCACATAATCGGAATTATGAACACATTATCAACTACTGACTTTACAACATGAACCGTTACAATACGAAGCCTAGCCGACGGTGTCTGTAACACGGCTGATGAAAAAGATGACCGTAATATATTTCACAAGAAAAAGTCCATCCATTCACTGCCTCAGAATGACTTCATTACTCACTTCCTCAGTCTCTGTTGTCGCTGTCAGTGTCATCTTAACGTGCAGCAGCTCTGTTAGCTTCTTTGACAGCCAGCTCGATCGCCTTTAACTTGAAAGCTGCATCATATGTATTTCTCCGTGTGTTTTCCATCATGAGGGTGCGTGCATGAAGCGCAAAATGACTGATATTAAGATCCGACGTGACGAAGTCAAATGTTTTTGCGGCAGAAGCTCATTGTCCCCCATAAAAAATCCATGCATTAGCCGCACCGGAGTAGAAGCCGCAGTGCTCGAAGTGTGAGAAAAAAGTAGCGGCTTATAGTCCAGAATTTACGGTATTTATTTTTACAGGGACAGTGCATATTAACAAACATTTCTGTAAATATGCCAGAGTTAGCCAAAAGGCTAATTTTCATCTGTTGTCCCTGGCCAGATTTTATAAAGGGCTCCCTAAAAAAAAAAAAAAAAACACAATAAAATTCAAACATTGACTTGAATACGAATAGTTGTATAAAACCTCAGTTTCTTGCCAAAGAGCACCTATAGGTACTGCAAGCCTGAAAAGCCGAATAAGACGATTGAATCAGGGTGTCCTCGCTGAGGCAGGATCTCAGCATTCAGTGCACCACTTTTAATAAAAAATAAAAAACCTGACAAATACATTGGAAATACATTCAAAGAATTTCAAATGACTGTTTTAAATCTAGATGTGGTGGTAACCAAAATTCCTATCAAAGTCACTCTTTTTTTCTCATACCGAAGTCACAAACGTATGAGCCAAAGTGCAGACACTAATTCCTGCCAAGGGCAAAACTGATCTCTTCCAATTTCATCCCCACACCTCTTTGAAAGCTACTTTAATTAAAAGTCAGAGTAGAAAATGAACACATTTCCCTCCAAAACTCTCTGTCTCTCACCTTCTCTCTCACCTTCCCTCTGTCTGTCTGTCTCTCTCTCTCTTTCTTTGAGCACATTTTCACATGTCCTCCATTGTTTTTGGACTCAGCTGCTCATTTCAAATGATGTCAAATGAAGAGGAGCATCACAGGGCCTGACTAATTACCGGCCCTGATGCATGCATTTTAGCCGTGTTGTTTGGGAATAGAGAGATTACTGGATTGGGGGGCCATATGTTGTTAAGCAGCGACCTTGGAGAGACCTGAGACACATCTCTCACTGCTAAAGTGGCTTCAGTGGTGTATCAAGCCTTTCAGAAAGCTCCCGAATGCAATTACAGCGAGGGATTATGTCCCTTACTCTGCACTGGGATAAACTCAAATTGGCCACAGTGTGTGTTTAAGTGTATGTTGTTGTGCATGTGGAAGTGGAAAGGCTTGTTATTGGCAGCTGATCCTCCCTGAAGGCTTCTGATTCATCACGCAGGTCGGCCTTCTGTTTGGTTTCAGCAGACGAGGAAACAGAAACACAGACGTTATTCTGATTTGACTGATGACAGAGTGTTTCTACTGTTTATCACTTAAGTTATGTCTTCAGTGGTTCCAGAGCTGAGATGGAAGGAAGAGATGCCCCGCCCCCCCCGGCGCATTTGGGTGATTATGCATCCGTCATGTATGTGTGCTTTTGGAGAGAGAATATCTAAGATACTTGACTTAAAACAAAAACAGGTCCAGCCAAAGTTAAAGGACAAAGATATCTGATCAGTCAGTAAATATGTGCTCTTATAGTATGAGATGACAGTGTCTTTTATTAGATCATTTTAGCCATATAGCCCACAGTTAGACTTCAATGATGAATTTCCTGCCTTTCACTTCCCAGCTCGAGTTTAGAGAAGGACTTCATGTAAACATCGCTCAAGTGAGGTTCTGGCAGTCGACCATAAGCTGAAGGTTTTAAAGGCAGTAATTCAGATGTGCAGGAGTACTTCCTGAAACTTTCTAACAGATAAAGATTTGTAAAATCAGTTTTTGAGTAAGGTCAGTAAACTTATTATTTGAGTGTGTAAGGGTTGAGTTGTGGACAAGGAGCCTATTGTGATGAAGTCTTGGTCTACTTCTTGTGAATTTGATGTGAAAAGGGCACTGGGTCTTTCTTTATCTAAACAATGTATTCTGTGTTAATAGCATGTCAATTCTCCCGTGTTTCCTCTGTCTTTAAACCAAGGACTTCATTTTCTTGGGTGATGGCTCAGATACAGAGTCCTTGAATAACAACATGGTGTATAATATGATAGTCCTGAATATGCTATATATGTCTCTTATTATCTCTTTGTTGTTTGACAAAAGGTCTGTGACACACGCAGCTGATTTACCTGTGAGAAGAGAAACATCACACCACAACCTCTCTGCTCCCCTGACAAGTCCACGACTGCAGACATCCACACCCCCCAATTTACCCGTAATGACTCATACACAGGAATAATGAGGCAGAAAAAGGTGTGTGACTGTCAGTTTATATGAGAGTGTTCATGCATCTGTGTGTGAGTGATGAGCTGAGTGTGTGTGTTTGCAGCGTCCCTGCTGTGAGCCTAATTAAAAGGCACTGGGTGCAGAGGGGGCCGCTTTGGCGCCCAACCGAGTCCCTTTATATGCTGTCTTTCCTACCTCTCTATCCCCGGCCTTTGATTACCGCCGAGCACTAATGCCCCTCGATCGCTGCCGCACATGTGACCCTCGGAGGCTGAGAGGAGAGAAGAGGAGGATGACGGAGAGCTTCTTCCTCCCGGGTTTACTCTTATGGTTTCAAGGGAGGAACGCCTGTTTCTATCAAATGTTTCTTAAGTTGAAGTAAAACTGCTAATTTTAATAAAACACTGCAAGCAAAACTGAAATGTCACCTGAATATCAATACCTGCAGTCATTCAACTTTAACTCCATTGTCTCACATATCCCTTCAGGTTGCCAAGTTTTCAACATAAATGACATTCTGTCCTCTGCAATTAATTTTTAAGCTTAAACCTTGAGTTCAGTCTATTCATGTGGAAATAAAATGGAAATGGAAAATATTATCAAGTTATTTTCTAAGTATGTAGCTTTGATCTTGCTTGTTTATTCAAGGCACATTTTTTTATCTTTTAATTAATTTCTGGAAAATAGTATAGAATTTGACATTCTTGTCAAACATTTTTCATTAATTATTGGATCAAAAGTGAACTCG
Organism: Symphodus melops; assembly: GCF_947650265.1. Lineage (NCBI taxonomy): Eukaryota > Metazoa > Chordata > Actinopteri > Labriformes > Labridae > Symphodus > Symphodus melops. Next base: position 4,644,392 of record NC_136701.1, on the reverse strand, counting down.
CATCAACAAGAATTCCTCATTTTTGTATTAAACACACAAAGGTGGGAGTTCTCCATATTTAACACCAAATGGGGGAATGAACACGTAAATTCTCCTGTGCCAATAAAACTATCACAGCTGTATTATTTAAAGCGTAAACTTTAGTGTCTCAGCTCATTAGATGTATTGATCAATATCGTTAAAACGGTGGCGGCACTGAAACTCAGCTCACCATCTGCCTGATTACCTCGGCCTGCTGACATTTGGTCAAAGACCTTTGACCGTGCTGGAAAATGTCACAACATCAAAAGTCCCCCTGATGAGAAAAAAATTCATGTTCCTCATTTGTGCAAACATTTAAATTGGCAGGCGGAGTGTTGAAGGTATTGGTATTATGAAAAATCCAGTCCTTTGTTTGTGGTCTGTGTAAGTTGTAACAATTGCTTTGTTTCAAATTTTCTCAACTTGTGACATCACAAGTTGGATTCTGGAAAAAGAAATACCCATAGCCTCCTCCGTTTTCTCCTCTCCTGGACTCCACCTTCAGTTTAAGGCAACACTCTAGTGCAGGTCTGCCATTTTTATTTTCGCTACAGAAGAGTCAGGGGGGCTCTTTGCATTTAAAGAGACACACACACCAAAACAGAGCGTTGTGAGAGAGCTGGTTTCTACGGGATCACACACCTCCTCTGGTGCTTGATTCATTTGGACCAAAGCGCCACACAGATGTTTGATTTAGACCACAGGGGACTGATTGAAAAGGTGCCGCCGTGGGGTTGGGCCATCGGTGCATACCTTCTATAAATAAGTGTGACATTAAAGACAAAACATACTCTCTCCAGTGCTCTGAGGTTGAGCTTTTAAGTTCAGCTTCATGTGTTTCTTTGTTGAAAACTTTATGACAGAGGAAGGGAGTTGACTGGAAATGTTTTATTGTGCAACTGACACCAGGTGCTTTTTGAAGATTCATATAATATGGCCCTTAACATGTTGGCTGATGGAGGAGTTGAGTGTGGCATTGCAATTAAAAAAGGAAGAGTATTTCTATTAATACCCTATTAAAACATCCAAATCTGATTTGACTGATAAAATCCAGAGTCAGTCACATCCCTGATAATCAGAGCTGAGAGTCGTCATTGAGATATCAAGGTCAGAATGATACATTTTATCCTTTTCATTTTAGTCCCATTAAAGATGGATTTACTTTAAATACACAGGATATCATAAGAACAGTTCTTTTACATAGACCTAGTTTGAAAAAGTCCTTTAAATGACCTCTGTGAAACGTGAATTTTAAAGTCTGACAACATGTAATTATTCAGTAAAGAAATGAGAATCACTGAAGGCTGTGTCGGTGACTCACAGATTGAACCACCGTACACGCATTGAAGCAGTGGGAGGGGCAGGGTGAGTCTCTGAGCTGCTGAAAGCGGCTGATATATTGATTTTGTGGCATTTTATTGAATCACTCTGAGACTTTATGTCCTTCATCTGTACTCTGTCATCTTTAAAGCTCATTTTAATGATATTAAAGAAACAAGACACACAACTGTAAGCAAGGTAGGAAGTTTACACTGACGGATTCCTGACAACCAATGAACTATTGTTCATTTATGAATGATGCCAAATCCTAATATAATTTCACATCCTTGAATGAAGCACATAAACACATTTAGGGTCTCATGTCATTTGAGATACAACCTGGAAAGTGAAGCGGGCCGTCATCCTCCTTGCAAACAACTAGAACACTCCGGCCTGTCAGTCAGATTAGCCACGCCCCATTTATGCAAATGTATACATAACTCTGAAATAAAAACTGTTTTTTTTTTATTCACTCCCATTGTCTCCAAATCTCCATTGTAACATGCGTCAATGGAGATTTCTATGCTTCTGCAGCCAGCCTCAAGTGGACATTTGAGGAACTGCAGTTTTTTGCATTTTTGCATTTGCTTTGCAACACTTGATGCTGGATTCAATATATATATATATATATAATGTAAATAATAAATACAACTTTATCTCTACTCGCCCCCTGGTGGTCGAACAAACTTCTGAAATCCATTTGATCTGCAGAGTCCGTCTGCACCTTTAAGAACATGCTCAAGACCCAGATCATGAATATCTACAACCATAATAATGTCAGAACGTGTGTCCATTCGGATTCAAAGCTTTTCCTTTGCACTTACTGACATTGTTTCCTCTTTTTTAGATCCTTGCTTGTGTTGTAATTACTCTCTGATGTACGGCTCTTTGGATGAATGACTTGGAGAATTGTAGAAAAAGAAAAGATGCTGAAGAAGCTTCATTTCAAGAAGAGACTTAATGTCTTTTTGGATCTATAGAAGAGAAACTATTCACATATTTGCAATATGAGGTGGCCATATTTTATTCAGAATGGGCAGATTGACTTCTTGAGAAGTACTTTATCTTCTTGTAACATTTAAAAACTTTCTCTCTAACAATTGTGTCATCCACAGTAAACTGTGAGTGGTCTGCAGTGTTGAGGTCAGCTGCAGAGGCTAATGCTGTATTGAGCTGTGGACAGGCTGCAGGTCAAGAGACCTGAGAGGCTCAGCTGCTCCACACCTGGGCTCCGGGGGGGAGAAGGTGGGTGGGTGATTGGATGAGCTCAGCACTCCACTCCAACATGAAGAGACGCAGGCCTACCTTAATGAGTCCATCTCTACGACAACGGTGACCATTATCAGTCCTTCATTCATTCATGTCAGCTGTTTCCTTTGTCTCTTAGTTGACGCCTGATGTTAAGGAAACACGGTCGGTCTCTGTGACTGCAGGAGCACATCATGAAGGACCTGATTTAAGAGTGCATAACCAAAGCTCTTTGTACAATCAGGTGCATCTGTTTGCAATCTGCATAAAATATCAGAAATGTATCTCACCATAAAAGTCAAACAAATGAAAACAAAAGCTCCCCATTTTGATTGTGATTTATGAATAGAATTTGTGATGACAATGCAAACTACATCATCACAGACCAATTATTTGCTTCTGGACTCAACATTCATGAGATGTTAATGAGCTGAGAAATGCTCCTAATTCAAAAAGCTGTCTGATATTTTGATTTAATTGGGTAATGGTGCACAGCTGCTGACCATTTTGTGGCTGCATAAAAACTTTCAGCTGCACCAGTTATGAAAGCATTTCTGTCTTTTGACTGTCATGAAGGGCTACTGCACAGACATTTACAGAGAAAAAGTACTTTTTGGCCACAGAAAAATAAATAAACAGAAATGAAAACCCGAGAATCCTAAATCATCCTGCCACGAACAAACAAAGAGCACAAGACATTAGCTCAAAACAACATCCTTAAAAAGACAAAGAGATTGATTAATTTAGCATCTTAGTTCCTTATTCTAAAAACTATAAACTTGATCAGAAACCTCATCTTTTCCTGTCAGGTAATCCAACTTACTTTATAATCGCGGTGTGTTTTGCAAAGAAACACTTAATTTGATCATCCTAATGCAGATACAACATTTCCAAGATAACCCATACAATGCAATATATTATCATTAGTCGAAACATGTTTTTTTATATCTTTTTAACAAACAAAGGTATTAGTGAACTTTTTAACAGATGCTCATATTGGCTTAATAACTTACTGGAGACGTATCATAGAATAAAGTAATATCATCTTACATAATAAAATACGAATGTGAGTTATCAAGTTGTTTTGAATGAATACCTGAAATGTGTTGTTCTAGAATAAGGATTATCCTGAGTGTTTGGATCAATTATAACCCAGTCATATCTTTTTATACAGATCAAACTTTGTGAAGGTTTGAAAACTGAATCATTTTGTCATTTTCTGAAATCCTTTTATGCTTTTTTTTTAAATTATCATTTTTTAATCTAATCAGATTATAATTGAATATTTTGTCCCTGAAGAAGCTCTCCTTTATTGAGTGCTCTGCATTGGCTCTCCTCTTTGTTTTTCTCAAGTGCTTGAACTTGGATTCCCTCACTCTGCCCCCTCACCGTTCTCCCTTCAGAGACTCGGGGGCCTTGACATGACTTTGGCCCTGACCCCGAGGGCTACCTGGATGTTTTGTTTGGAGCGGGTGGAGATCAGATGTTTTTGGTCATTACACCGCCTCTCATTAGGTGTCCCATCTCGTCCAAACAAACCTAATGAGACAGTCTTTAATGTCCAAAGCCCCCTACCCCTTCCCCCTGATGTAAGCAGGGTGCATGTGTCGGGACGCGTCGAGCCAAATTACCCCAACGTCTCGTTCAGTGAAGGCACCTGGGCCCTCTTGTCGCTCAGGGGGAGGTGAGCTCAGGCAGGAGAATCCACTGGGGGGGTGACTGATGCCGGGCCCAGCTGGAGGACGTTAAAGAGCTAAACGCTGATTGGGGTTTTCTGGATGAGAGGGCGTTTGAGTTTGAAGATCAGAAGTCAGCAGGGATTTCTTTTGTTTGAGTTTATGTGAGAGAATCCAAGTAAACAGGCCGGTGAAAAATTCCAGAGTTAAAGTGATCACATTCATTTAGTGTTTGATGGTAAAGTTTAATGACAGAAAATATTGCACTTCATCTGAGATTTTAATTGTTTTCCATTTACCGACACATCACTTGCAGACATTCAATTTAGAGACCCCAACAATGTTTGCATTCTGAAAGCAATAAACTGTAGGAAGAACTGTGGATGGTTCATGTCAGACTTTTTATGAGCATAAGACGTGTCTCAGTTTAAGAGAAGCATTCTTCAAATGATCAAGCAGTCACAGTGTCACCATCTGACCACGCGTCTTCCTTTTTATTTCTAAGGGCTGCTGCCCCTGTTTCCTAACAACCTAAACAGCTGTACAGAACTATCTAATATAACTACCATCCCATGTCCAGTTATTTTAAAGATAATATAAAGTTTCAAGGCCCCGCTCGTTTTTTAAGGTGATTATACTTGATTCAGCTGAAACCATTTCCTAAATTTTATGGTTTATAGAGATGTTGGACTCACCAGATAGATCCTTTTTTTGGAAAGGGAAAAAAGGACGTATTTGTTGGCTGTATTTAAAGGAGCCTTTGAAATGGGACAGCTTTGAACACCCTGCTGTGACGCAATCAGTCTTCAAATCTGCGCTCCAAAGGATGCAGCCCCAAACTTGGGACACAGCTGATGATAAGAGAAGTGGACGTGGCTTCTCCTTGTTAAAGAGAAGCCAATGTGTGAGTGCTTTAAACAGGCATCCTTTCTTCTTACTTGCAGCGGCTGACTCAGCTGGTTGTAGGAGCCCAACTTTGAAGAAGTCTGTTAGCCTTCTATCTTGAGTTTTCCACTCAGCCGATATTTTCCAAATGACACCTGACACTATTTTACACTACAGAAATGAATGGAGGAAGATGCTACAGTGCTCTAAATTCATTTAGCCCACAAGCCACCAACTTCTGACCAGGGTTGCAACTACAGTATAGCATAGAGCATGTCAACAGCCTGAGACTATAGCATTACAGACTGTAGACATGCTAAGAAACTAATGTAGAAACTCTGAAGTTAAGAACAAGCTGTTGTACTTAACATTGTAAAGTGACATACAGCACAGTAGTTTACATAGATTACTTTCATCAATTAAAAGATCAAAATTACAATACTTATATCAGCCTGTTAATGGCAATTGCTATTTTATACTAGCAACAAGCTAACAAATTACAATGTTTATTCCAATCTATCTGTTTGAAAATGAATTGCACCCCTGCACCAGCTACCACCGGAGGGTCTACCCCATCGACTTGTGAACCCCAGAGGTACACTTAACGTCTAGCTCTGATATGCTTTATTCTGATAAAGATATCAAACACAGAAACTTTGTCAACGGCTTTTATCCAGAAGAATCATGTACCCTTCACACATTAGACAAATGGGGGGAAAATGCCCCCTATTGCTTCTGAAAAAATGAAGAAGAAGCCAAGATATGGTGATGGAATGGGTCAAACAACAAGCAATCTTTACCCAGGAGAATTAAACATTGTGTTGTTTACCACAACATGTAAGACATAAACCATACACTGCCTCACGGTCTAATTAATAGTCCAAAGGGATGAGATGAAGTGTATTCAGTGACCTAGGATGAGATCATGTTGGGTCCCTCGGGAGGAGATTCCAGTTCCTCCAGGAGGATCAGGAGGTGCTCCCAGGCCAGATGAGATATGTAATCCTTCTACCCAATGGAAGTGCCCTTAAACCCTACAAAGTAAAGCACCCAGGAGGCACCCTAATGAGACGCACAAACCCCTTCAGCTGCTTCTATTTAAATGAATGAAGGAGAAGCATCCCTACTCTAAGATCCCTTTCAGATGTCTGTGCTGCATCTCTGAAACTGAGCCTATCCATCCTGTGAAGTAAACTTATCTTGGCCTCTATTATCCAAACAAGGAGCTTTTGTGATCTCCACTAAAGACCATGACAGTAGATAAAGTTGCAACACAGAGCAATTGATATTACCAACAATAAATAGCTTTGTGTTTTAGCAGATTAAAATAGCAAAAACTAGTACAAAAGATAAGTAAGTTCGAGGGATAGTTACATTTTAAGTGAGGTTGTGTTAGCCACAGGAGACGCCGATCGACCAGGCTGCTTCCCTGAGAAAGTGAGAATGCTGCAGGCAGAGGAAGATGTACGCATGTTGTGTGCAGACGTAGTGCTAAAATAAAAAAATCTCGCTGACAGCAAAGTAATGCACAGACATTTTTCTGAATATAGGCCATTCCTTTGCAATAGACTTTTAGTTTTGTACCTGGGAAAACTAATTCAAATACTTGGTAGAAATGGCCCCGTCTGCTTCCATGCTGAAACTCTGACCGATCCCAAACCACTCATGTCAGTGTATTAATCTTTACACAAGCAGCGCACTTATTAAGTGAAACAATGCAAATATGTTAGCATGGTTACATATTAAAAGAGAGGGGCAACCTGCAGCGTATTTAAATGAAGCTATTGCAGAAGTGCTAAAACACTGAAATTTCTTGAGTGTTCACTTGAGGATGGCTGCAAAAGCCAAGTTGGTCCCATCAACACCCATATTAAAATGTCCATTTAAGCAGCAGAAAAAAAAAACATGTTTGCAGACTGGAACGACAAACTGTTCCAGGTTGAAAAGCTCCTGTTTTTATTGGTTCACACTTTACATGGATAATTTTTAAATATTTTTTTGCAACTCATCCGTTTTGAGTTATTCATAAATTTACATAATTGGGTTTTTTTGGCTGATCTGACAGACAAGCACTCTTAACTGGTTCCCAGGAGACTTAAGGCCCACCCACAGTAGCTGTTTGTTTTCCGGTTTCTTTACTGGTCGAAAGTTCGTTTGAGTCAGCATTTCCAACTGTGGCCACCATCGCTTGATTTCACAACATATCTATATAACCAATAGGTAGTGTTACTGAAGCTACAGTATGCGCATGTTTTATCTATGGTAAAACACCTTTGAAAAACAAAGACTGCTTGACGGCTTTTTAAAATGATTTCTTAATTGACTTTCTCCCGCTCTAATGTCTCTTGGTGATTCCCAACCTGTTAAAAAAGCAGAGAGCACAGGGCATCATTTCTACCCTGACTGCTCTCTTACAGCTGGGTATGCTCAAGATGACTGTCTACTGCAATCACTATCAAAGAAGCAGCCCATGTCATGGTCATTTCACAGCTCTCTGGTAATGATCTGGTCAGAGCACGGAGATGATGGAATTGAGACGACATCCAAACTGATGGAGGATGTGATGGAAAAGCTTTCTTTCTAACTGGTGGCGAGTTCCCACAGACTTTATAAAGAAGAGAGTGGGAAACATCTGTAAAACACAATGATTAGGAATTGTGTTATTCTACTGTGTATATTTAAATGATGGTTGAACTCGTAATGTATACAGTATGTGAAAGCATGTGTGGCTGTAGACCAGAAAAAGGTTTATTTAAGTGGCTTATTTCAGACTAAATCCTGCAACACATTGGCTCCATAATTGAATTAGTGCCTGACATATCTGTTTAAAAGGAGTCGGTCCTGGCTATCTGGAAACTATTTGATAACATATAACTTTTTAAACTTTAATTATGCATGCAAAGAGACACATTGAAATGCAATGAGGCTGAGTTGAACAGCTGAAAATTGAATCTGACATGGGTCTGTGTTTCCTAATTCCAGATACATGAATATTACATTCCTGTAGAGCATTATTAAGGCCGTGTTGGGCAGCTTCAGCTTAGAAATCATTACTCAAGACTTTGGAGCACGGGTGAGAATAAGCGGCTTTATTTAATTAACTTTCAAACACTATTAGACCCTTTAAGATAAAAAGTGAGGGATAATGTGCAGCGAGCGAGGGTTATTGTAGCAGTAAAATGTCAGTGTGACGTAGGACAATCTCACCCTGAGAGGGTTCTTTTCTTCCATAGCCTGAAACTGCATCTGCATACATTATCCTGCTTATCACACAGCTAAAGAAATCAATGGCCATTTACATTGCTGACTCAGCTGCTATGATTATCATTTTTGTTGATGTATTTTGTTGTCCAGCTCTTTGTCTGGCCTCTGTTGCTTCATCTGCTTCATCCGTATATCGTTCAAATCTTTACCTATTGATTTGAGTCTCCAAACAGATTTGGATTTTCTGAGCTCAGTCTTCTATTCAAAGAAAGGCTTTGCGTTCAGAATTAACATTAAGGGTCAAGTCTATCTGAAGAAGAGTATGTTAAGTCAATATATCACTAAATAAACTGAATAAGTCAGGAGTTCCCTGGTCCCCTTGCTTCTTTATACACAAATTACAAACCTTTAAGCTATAAACAAATCAGAAACAAGCATGTAAAAGTTGTTTTAATGCATCTGTCAAAACATTGTGTACTTACATTGAACCAGGTGCTTTAGTGGTCATTCGTCAGGTGAAAAGACATCATAAAATAAATGGTGACGTGACGTGTTTCAACTTCATAACCACGGTTTCACTTCACACTGATGAGTTTGGAGGACTGATAGACTCAGACACGCCTAAATGAAAACACTTGAGGGCATCTCAGGCTCTGTCATTAATACTGAGGATCATCTGCAGCAGATGTGACCCAATCAAAGACGGGCATGGAGATAGGGATACATCCATCACCCCGCTGAGGGAAGGGATTAATCATTCAGCCTTCAGGAATACAAAGGTTGAATTTTAAACTTCCTTTCATGAATTTTGGAAGATTTTTTTGTTTTTATCTGTAACCCAATAGCAATTATTTGAAAAGTCCTGTTGTTAACAAACATCTTTGCTGTATTAAATCAATCAGAAAAAAAAAACATATTGAGTGTACTCCACAGGAAGACAAACTCAGTATTAAGTGGAAATTAACTTCCCGACTTTTACACCGCAATAATTCATTAATCTCTGTCAAATCCAATCTCTCAGCAATCAATTACATCTTCACATCATCCCTCTGATGTTAAAACCAGGATTATAGTCACAACCGTCCTCTAATTACAAAAAGTCTCTTTTCAAACTTCACATTCGCGAGACGACCACAGAGCTGAAAGGTGAACTAAGTGTCCTGAACATGTGCAAATAAAGTCTGAACTCATTACCTTTAAGTTATGTCCGTACATGTCCCCAGAATATCACGGCCATCTCCTGATGGTACGCAGATTAACACAGAGCCTCACTATTTTGTCCCGACGTGCTTTCAGGAATATTAAAGCACAAATGAGGCCACAGAAGACCTGACCTCAGAGATTGTGAATGTGCCAGCAGTAAATCCAGCAGGCTGACTTTTTCTAACATCCTCAGTCTTTTCATTGAGCTCCTTGATATCTCAGCTGATAGAAGCATTAAGAGCATGCTATTCTGGCAAAAAAAAAGGAGTTTATTTTAAAAGGTCAGGTCTTCAGTCAGAAACATGACTTGACAGTCTTTTTTAAACACAGTCACGTTTAAAATAGAATAGAATTGAATAGGTGCTCTGCAGATATCAATCATCATAATATGAATCATGTTCGATTGTTAGGCAAACGTTTGCCATCTCAGTCTGCCTCCGATCCACATTTGGCATCTGTCGGAAATTATGCTCTAGCATACGTTCAGTCAGGAAGGCTATATTTGCCTTCACAATCAGGTCTATCTCTAATTCATCGCTCTCGTGCACGCTCGCGCACGCTCACATTTCCAATGTTATTTTTGAGCTGTGATTTCAGATCTGCGATTTTCTGGCTCTGTCATTGGGTAATCAGCTGTTTTGTCATCTGACCAGTCGCATGGCGTTTCATGTAAGACTATCCTCATTCTTCTCCCCCTTTTAAATATAATTCATCCTCTGCATTTAGTCCCTTGATGCAGATGTTTAGTGAGTATATGAATGTGATTAGTTAATACTGATGGACACTGATGGCATAGAACCGCGCTATCCAAGCTCAGGTCCAAGTCCACAGAAATATCATGAGATTGGCCAATAAGAAACAGCACTACCTGCAAATAGGTGAACTGTTTCTGCTTAATGCCTTTTTATATTCTACTTAGTTTGCACACTGTAGTGGTCGAAGTCCATTCCTCTTAGTTAGCGGTGCTTTTGAGAATCCGAGACAGTAAGTTAGCCAAAAGTGCACAACCACACGTCCAGGGTTTCCACAAGGTCCGTCATTTATTACAAACTACACATCGACCTTACAAAGTCTGGATGCATGAGAAATGCATGCAGGCTGTCCCAATGCAACGTGAGAAAAATAGTGTCCAAACAAACCTTCACATCGCTGTTGACTTGAGAGGCAACAGGAAAGTAGGAGCTCGGTTAGAGGCCTTCATCCACGGCAGCAGCACCACTCTGACCATCTTCAAGTGTAAAAACAAGGGCGCCAGGGACGCCGCTTCCCTTGTATCTTAGCAACACGGTACGTCTTAAAGCAACATTCCACAATTTCAACCCATTTATGAGTAAACTCGTATCCTCCTCCATGTTCATTGATAGCAGGTTCTAGTAATTTTTCAACAAAAGCAGGGAGCAGGACATGTTCAAGTTGTGTTCTTGTGACATAAAACTTGACAGTTACGCTATGATGTGAAACATTTAGAACATAATGAGTTATCAAAGTTATAATGTAACTAATATCCTGCTGTAACAATAAACATTTCTCATTGTAAACTGATACTAATCTTTTTTTACTCACTTCTTTTACTTTGCATAGAAGTTGAATTATTTCAGTACAAACATGCACCACACTTTTAGAGAGTTGATTCAGTCCAAATGAAATCAGTTATAAATGTTTAAAGTAACTTCAGTCATGAGTCATCTCATCCTGACAGCAGACCTGACACCTGACTGACAGCTGCAGATTGACACCAAAAGGTTAGACTGTCTGCGGTTTCCTGTCTTTGACCTTTATCGGACAGCTAGAGTGTAGCTCTCCTCCAGAAAAGAGCTCACTATCCCTTTGGCCAGGTCAGGACCTTCTGACCAAACATTCACACACACACACACACACACACACACACACAGTCACACACAGCAGACAGATGGCAGAGCTGACTCGGAGGGCCTGTCGTCCCAGAGGGAGACCGATCAAACATTGTCATGGAGAGGATGAAGTATGACACAATCCATCAATCGGACCATCAAATGAGCAATTATACACTCCAGATCAATAAGAGGTCTCACTCAGCATGCAGAGATGACTGTTTGACTTGTTAGACAACAGAGAGATTCAGAGGGGGACATCTGTGTTGTTGAGATTTTCACATGTGGTTTTATTTTGTGTAAGTGTTTACGATTTTGGTTGGCTAATAATGCCATAATAAAGTAATGTAATGTGTAATATAAAGTCCTGAAAATACACTTTGTCAACACACACAATCAATTAATTGAACTTTACTGATGCAGCACGATTCTGCATGCTAAATATAGAAAACATAAAGTTAAAATATTTCGTGCTTGCTTATAGAAATTATTTGAAGTTTTCACGTCATTTCCCAAAACAATGAACAGGCCTACAGTACGTGCAGAAAACAGACTTTCACACATGCACAAAATTCAAGCTGCATGTGTGAATGTAATCCGCTGATGTTTTCACTCTGACTTTGGACTTTCTCCTCAGCGCAATAGCAAATGTTCTACATGAAGTCCGGCTGAGTCGGATGTCATGTTGAAGGGAGCACACAGAAGGATATATTCCAGAAAATTCACAGCAGGACTTGAGTACTAATGGGTGGGGATGTCAGAGACTGACCACAACCAGCTCCATGTATGGAACTAAACTGCTCCATTATGTTTCTAGTCGCTAGTAAATTCTCCTCCTCCTCTTTTGTTGATATTGTATATTTAACAAAACTTCAGGTAACAGTGGTAGAAAGTCAGAAATGTTCAGTGTCAGTTCTGGTGCTTTAACCGTCACTTCCCCTCGCCTCCCCTCCCCTCCCATCTCACAGGGATTATTTTAAGCCAGTACCAACCATTTGGTAAACTTTGGCTATTTTGAATAAGATATTTACAGTCAATAAACTTTGATTTGAAGAAAACTTGCAAAATCAAACACACCTGAAACATAGGCTATTTCTGTTAAAGATTTTTCTCTAATCAGAGTGGACTGCTAAATTCAGTCTAAAGCTTTCTACTTTATTGTATTACTGCTCTTTCATGAATTGATTTCCCAAACTCTCATGCGGAATGCTTTTGACATCAGAAATGATGTGTCGGGTTTAAGTCAGATAACAAAGTTGTTGGCCTATTGAATTTTGATCTCAAAATATTTGATTTAGGCTGTTAATTTGTCCTAGGCTACAAAAGGGTTAGCTGGTCACAACATTTCAATTCATGCTTCTCTTTATTAGGCTGTTCCCCTCTCTCTGGGTTATTACTCTAAGTGGGGTGGGCAGTCTCTGGGAGGTCTGCATGCCGTTTACGCCCCTGTCTCTTTGACATGAGGCAGCAGCCTGATAATAACGAGAGACGCGCACTATTATTTTTTTGTTTATTTTGTCTTCACCTCAAAGTCTCATCGCATCCACCTCAGCATCACCCCTCTGATCCACGCCGTATTTTTCTCCATGCCTCCCGTTTAAAGCCCCGCACGTCACCCTCCATCCCCCTCCCCTTAGCAACAGAGCCAACATGGCGGCGTCCAGCACCGCGGATCATTCTCCAGAGATAACGACGCCGTTAAAGATCCCCAAAACCGAGGTGCCATCCCCCGAGTCCGAGGATTTGAGTGACAGCAATCAATACCACTCCAATCCCTCAACCCCGAACCGCTTCTCGCCTCTGAACGTCACCTCGGGATCCGCGGGCCGGACGGCGGCCTCATCCTCCTCCAACAGCTTCACGGCGTGCCGGGGGATGTCGTGGACCCCGTCCGAGACTAACGCCCTCATCGCGGTGTGGGGCAACGAGCGGCTGACGGAGGCGCGGATGCAGCAGCTGGAGGTGGCGGGCACCGTGTTCTCCGGTAAGGCCCCCGGTCCTGCCATGTACGAGCGGGTGTCCAGAGCCCTGTCTGAGCTGGGGTACGAGAGGACCCCGTCCCAGTGCCGGGAGAGGATGAAGGTAAATCAGGACACGTCTGAAGGCTCCTGTTACATGCATGAGACATGTTCATCATACACCTGACCGCAGCATCTCCAACTCTTCATCAGACACTGACACTAAGCTGGAGAGGTTTAAATGAAGGTTACAGACATGTCCCGAAACCAACACAGGTGTCTGTCTGTTGACTTGACAACTGTGAGTTTGGCATACCAAGAAGGGTAGCACATCACTTTTGTGGCTCTGTAGGCCTAAATACCTTTGTGGACCCTCCTCACATTCTTCATTTTAAGCATCTTTGTCATTGTCACTTCAGAAACATGCACTCAATCCCCCTTTATTGACCCAGTGTGACATCCCCGGGCAAACCTAACAGAATCCTCATCTCTTGTCATCTTATGTCATTATATCATTATACCATGTTTGGGTTAATACTTTGATTGTGATTGGCTAAAGAAGAAGAATGAGATTTACTTTATTGAGGAGAAATTCTGTTTTTACACTCTGTTAGTCATGCAACACATACATATACATATACAAATATACATTAAAATACACATGCACAAACAGGATCCTGTGGACATGCACTAATGGAGAGATGTCAGAGTGAGGGAGCGGCCCTCGGCAGGCGCTCCGAAAATGGTTTCACAACACTTAGAGTATGTAGTAAATGCTGCATTTCAGAATTAATGTTTTGGTGAAAAAAGTGTATAGCCTATGTAAGTCAAAGCCTTTATTTATATTGTATTCAATTACTTCACAAGCTCCCATTTTAATCACAATAATGATCGATGGTAACTTTTTCAAATACATGTAATGCAAGATTTCCATTTCCACTAAAAGTGAGAAAGCAAAAAAGTGAAGAGTGAGAAACATTTGTGGTTTTTCTTGGGAGAGTGTAGCTATCATGTCTCTGACAATGATATGGTGGAAATTGGTGTGAAAGCTGCAGAGATTCCAGTTAACTTCCACATTCAAGATTCAAGATTTTTATTTGTCACGTGCTCATACAGATGTGCAGTGAAATGTCAGGACTGTTCCGCAGGCCATGCAAAAACAATAAACACTCAGTTTGCAATAATAATAATTCCTGAGCACTGCCAAGACACCAAGCCCCCAGCAGCTCAGGAGTGCTCGCTGACATCTGGATTTTAGTGCATTTTGTTTGTGCATGTGTGTATTTCAGCCTTTGTGTGTGTGTGTAGAATTTCTCAACAACAGTGTATATTTGAATTTCCCCTCGTGGGACTAATAAAGGATATCTTACACACTACTGTAGAACATGCAGAAATGTGGTCAGAAATCTTCCCTTTGGTGATGTTACTAAAGATCTGTCTGTCACATCCAGACTCTGCGGCGCTGCTACAGCCGGGTGAAGGAGCACGGCATCGGGAAGAGGAAGAGCAGCTACACCATCGAGCAGCTGGAGAAGGTGTTTGGTCAGGGAGGCTGGGACTCTCAGAGCTGTGCCCCTGTGCTGATCAACAGCAGCGGCCTCTATCAGGAGATGGAGTCTGACGGCAGCACGCTGGGGGACTTCTCCCAGGAAGACTGGTGCAACCAGGTGCTGGACTCGGCCTTCCATGAGGGAGACATGGAGACGGGTAAGTGTGTAAGCCAGTGTTTAAGGCAAATTAATGAATGGAGTGTGAACTAATGTGTGTGTGTGTGTGTTTTTTCTCTCCAGAGGAAATTCAGATGCCTAAACACAGAGCTCTGCAGATCCAAGCGGAGCTGTCAGAACAAACACAGTGAGTCCAACCTGGCCAAACTACCTTTGTGTCTTTGTTCGTCAAATAACTTTGACAAATTGTTTTCTCGTGTGAATCAGCCTCATCATTACACATTAATGCCGACTCGGTCATGTGTGTGACTTACTGAATTGTTAAGTGCAAAAAACATCATCTCTTTGTTTAAAAATGTGAAAGCCGTATCGTTCATGTCCTCCGGGTTACATCGTCTTAGATTCAGAGACGCCCCCCGTCCTCTCCTGCCTCGGACGTGTCGGCTTTCTCAGCACTCACTGGCTATGCTTACGGTTCAAAGAGCGTTAGATTGCTGTGATTCTCCATTTCAAACAAAGTTTATGTTGCAAAAATTATGATGTTATGATACAATGGAGTCAGTGGGCGTGTCCTCTGTTTAAGCTGACATGAGTTTGTCATTTGCATAGATAGTAATGCTAAAATATTACCTGATAATAGTACGTATTTTTATGGATCGCTTCATCTTGATAAATTCGCGGATATATCTTTTAATTGTGTCAACCATGTGTGTTCTTTTAGGTTTGAGAAGATGTCATACATACACGTGTGAGAGATCTTATTACAGGAGCAGCAGAGTTATATTTGGTTTGGAGCCAAGTGTCTGTTGTTGTCTGAGAGATTTGAGTCAAGGAGATGAGTTCTTCATGCCTTATACACAGTCAAGTATTTGTGGGCCAGTGACTGCAGAGTCCTGGTCCAGCATGTCAACTATTGTGAGATCCTGAGCAGCTTGCCAGTAACTGCAAGGTTCTGAAGCATGTATGAGCTATTGTCTGTTATGTTATTATGTTACTGGACCATGGCTAAATAAATCTAAGATGATCCACAAGTCTGTTTGATAATGTCCTCCTCATTCATTCAACACAGATTTAGAAACCCCCACCGTACACCTGAAGTGCCTCTACTTATAAAAACGCACTTCTCGTAATTATCTGGTGGCATTTCAGACAAAACCAATCAATGTGAAACTGGTAAAGAGTATTTAAAGCAATTGTTTTTCCCAAAACTAGCTAAACAAGTAGCTCGTCTTTGCTAATGAATCCGTCTCTAACATGTTGAACGTGTTGTATTGTTACGTCATTGGTATGCATCCTGTGTTCTCTGCAGAAAAAGGGACATGATGCAGACTGTGATGCGTATCCTGGAGTCGGTGCAGCTCAAATGGGAGCACTTCCAGACGTGGACCGAGTTCTCGCGGCTTCACCTCTCCAACAAACTGGCCATCTTCGGCGTGGGCTACAACACGCGCTGGCGCGAAGACGTGCGCTACCACTACGCTGAAATCAGCTCGCAGGTTCCACTGGGGAAAAGACTCCGTGAGTACTTCAATCCCGAGAAACCTGAGGGGCGAATCATCATGACTAAAGTCCAGAAGATGAACTGGAAGAATGTTTACTACAAGTTTCTGGACATCACGATCAGCGAGGCGCGGTGTCTGGAGCTGCACATGGAGGTGGACTGGATCCCTGTGTCCCATTCCAGGGCAGCAAGCAGCAGCAAGGGCTCCTACCACTACCTCCTGCCTGGGGACATCCCCAAGACGTATGGACTCTATGCTATCGGCTATGAGGAGGAGGAAGAGTACCCCGCTCTGACCTCTCTTCAGAGCAACAGTGAAGATGTTAGCTTACCTCATTGCAAGTCAGAGAACGGAGTGCAGAGTCAGGCTGATGGAGAAGGCGCGGGGAGAGGGGACAGGACTGGAGCTAAAGTCACGTACTGCTACCTGGGGATAGCCGAGGACAGGACCATGCAGCAGTGTCTCTTCCAGCACTTTCAGGGTTCAGTGAAACACTACGTCCACGGGGAACCTTCAGCTGTGACCTGCTTCCTGCAGGAGAACTGCAGCACGAGTCATGAGGGTGAAAACTCATCTCAACGTTTCGCGATTTACATCAAATTCATCGAGGTGGAGTTGGACTTCCTCTCTGCAGGCTCCCTGGTGGAATGCCTGGAAACTGCTGTAGGCTATTCTTTGAAATACAACAACAAAGAAACACTGTAAACTGTGCCCAGTGTTTCTGATTTATCTTCTCTGAAATCATAAGTAAGTTTTACAGCCAGCGAGGCAACATTCAAGGCTGAAAGTACTGTCTGCTGCATGGATGTGTGGCAGATAGTGCAGCTTTTTTCAGCTGTGTTAAACTGATTCATCATTACATCCTTAATGAGACTTCAATGAATGACAATACGGTAAATGTATTTTGCAAAAAAATGGGAACAGAAGCTAAGTATAACAGAGCTGCAACCTCCAGGAAGTATATACGTATTATTTTGGGCTAATGTGCACTACAAAGGAATTTGCTGCTTTTTTAGTTTCGATCAATGTTGCCTCATCAGGGAATGTTAGGGTTGGTAAGGTGACTACTGCAGTATGCGTCTGTCTACCTCAGGAGGATGTAGCAAACACGGCAGCGAGGGGGGACCATAGTGTGTATTTAATTCTGAAACTGCCTTTTACTTTTGACTGTTGAGGTCTGGACCTGAGTTCACGAATCTTCAAGGAGGAGCAGCTGATTTATGCCTTACGGTTTGCACATGTAACTGGACTGCAGCTAGAGATGCTTCCAAGCAAACAAGGGAGATAAAGAGGTCACTGTTTGCCAAAGTTAGGCAGATCTTATTGGCCAGCATTGATGCTGGTTAATCCAGCGGTGTCAAATGCATTTTTTTGCGAATGTCTAGACATGACATTTTTAGTCGTGCCATTGCACACAGAATTCCCTCCCTCAGAAATTACCTCTCTATCTCAAACACACCTTCTCATCCACTCCAGGGGGGAAAAAAAAACTGAACAAAGCAGTTTCAAATGAAAGATTACATATTCAACAGCACTTGATGTCAAAAGGGGCTGCGAGCTGAGCTGCAGCTAGCTTATTCTTAGGAGCTAATCTTGTTTTTAACTTACAATTCCTTCAGGGTGTTTTTTTTTCTTTTAAAAAAACAGAGCCTGTGATGAACAAGTAAAAACACTGACTGAAGCAGATTTAGGTTAAAAATACTCCTTGGCGAGGCAGGGGCTGCCAGCTGAGTTGCTGCTAGCATATTTGAAGGTGCTCATCTTGCATTTTAAATTTGATTTCCCCTCCTTTCCCCAAAAAAGGAACCCTGTGATGGGAAATAATTAAATGCATGGGATAAAATAGAGTCAAGTTAAAAAACAATGTGTCTGTGATGCCCCTGGGCGAGGCCTCAGGGCTACAAGCTGAGCTGCAGTTAACTAAAGCTCAGTGCTTTTCTAAAATCCCTTTTCTGAAATTAAAACCCGTCAGTTAAAGAGAAGGGAAATGTGACTTACTCAATCTGTCCATGGAGAACTCTAAGAAACATGCTTCTTGACTGTGACTCTTGCAGACTTATTTAAGACTTTAATGTAGCGCTGAACTGGAAAAAAGGAGTGAAAAGTTGAATAGGACAGCCTTTAATGAACCGACTAACAGAGTCTGATACATCTTTTACTGCTGGATCGTTACAGATATTTAATGCTTTGGTTTTCATATTGTGCCATGGTATCAACATGTGCAGCTACTGATTTAATGGCGCTTCCTCAAAAGGCCTCTCCTTCCAGGAGAAAGTTCCTGCAGTTAAAAAGGGGCTACAGTGTGTGGATGTTGACCCCTTTGAAGCATCTCAAGCTGCAGCTGTGGGATTATGGGTAGTCTGACATCCCAGAAACAGTATTGAAGATTTAGCAGCTCCTCACAAAAAAAAAGATATATATTTTAATGCAGCAGTATTGTAGATAGCACATCATCGTGCCACTAACCTAGAGTACATGCTAACAGATGTAACAATGAGCACTGGTGTACGCTGCAGAGGTGACCTCATCACTGACCAACAATCATACTCTTCAACATGAACCCTGAGGTTATGTGCAATGTGCCAGGAAAGGACCGCACAGTGGCGAATTACATGATGGATGAGTCCATATTGAATCTATGTATATGAAATCTACCTTAGAAGTATAAAATATATTTAGAATATAAATGTTCTCGAGCATTCCGGCTTTTGCAGACTTGCGATGTTTATTTGTTTGGGTAAACAGTATATACAGATGAATATGAAATATTTTATATTTTATTGGTTGGCACTTTGTCTTGTTTGTGATTGTTTGGAAGTCACTGTCTCGTATGTTTACATGTTTGAAAAACAATAAATGGGAAACTCACTGACATTTGCCAAGCGGTGAAAATGTGTTAGCGTGTTTGTTTGTTCTGTGCTCAGATTTCTTATCACAAAGTCTAATCAAAGACCTTTGTGCACCATAGAGCCGTGGTTCTCAACCTTTTTTGAGTCACGACCCAAAATAATAAAAACTTTGTTACCCGCCCCGCGCCATATGAAGTTGATTCTCATGACATTTATAAAGCCCAGAAAAGTTTATAATCTATAGTTAATGGCTTTATTTCTGGCATGACTGAAAAAGGAAAGGCCGGGCTGTCAGCAGTCCGTCTCGCAGCAGTTATGCAGTAACAAGTGAGGGGTCACAGCCAGCCTATCACAGCCTCCATCAAAAACACATGAATACATATTTTAAAGTGTAATGTTTTCTCTTTTCCACAATCTTCTGGCGACCCCCATTAAAGATCTGCTGACCCGCATGGGGTCTGGACCCAGAAGTTGGGAATCATTGCTATAGAGGAGGAATCAGACTTTGTGGAGCTGCTGACTTTCTGGTAGCTCCAGCAGGGGATTACTCTGGGTTTGACACAAATTACATAACAAAAAAAGGAGTTTAGATGGTTGGACGTTTGATAGATTTCCATGGTTGCTGTCAGATATTCACGCCGAGCTCATAATGACCTGTCATAACTTAAGTGATCCTCTTTATTTTCATGCAGAAAAATACAAATGTTAAGATGCAAACATGTAAAAAAACATACTGCAAAATGTTATCTATAACTGATTAATGTACACCATCAAAACATGCCGTATAACTTCTAATACTAGCCCAGGCTTTTATTTACTTCCGCCTCTGAATTGACTTGTCAAACTTGTTGTGAACTGAGCCACTGAGAGAGCACACACTGATGTGCTTCTGACTGTGACAGATTAAGTAAAGTATCAATCACTCGTGAGGGAACCTGCAGTTTTTAAAAGCACAGTAAGCGATTTGGAACACAGGAATAATGTTGTTGTTTTTTTTTTTTAATCCAAGATATTGTTGTTATTACTCATGTTTATGAACGCAATGTCTCAGAAAAATCTTAGCAGTCATATCTTTGATGTCAAATTGACCCAAACCTCCACTTGGAAATGAGAAACTGATTAGTTTTTGTTGTTCAAAGTTCAATGTCAATGTGACATTGTGTCTACATCTGATATGTGAGTGCAGGTGTAATTACGCCGCCATTGATTTCTATTGAATTGAAAATCTCGGCTCCATATGCAAATAAAGACAAACTTCATTTTCATTTGAATAACTATCAAATGAAAAAGTCAGACTTAAAAAAAAGAGAGAGACAGAATGGCAGAGAGAAAGATGTAAAAGCTTGTGTTCTGACCTCTGATGTTTAATGTAGGGGGGTGTATCATGATGAAATTGGAAATAAGGGAACATCCTTTCAACAATATATAAAGGTTTGATTGATTGATTGAAGTTGAAGGAGGAAAACTACAATAATTATACTTAAAACTTACTTTATGTGTTTGTTTGCTCAATAGGGGGGCTGTGGCTCAGTTGGTTGAGTCGGTCGTCTCTCGAACAGGAAGGTTGAGGGTTCGAACCCATCTCCTGCAGCCACATGTCCGATTATTATTTGGGCAAGACACTTAACCCTTAAGTTGTTCCTGCTGCTTTGTCAGCAGTGTTTGAATGTGTATGAATGGGGATTAGTTACCTTTGATGGTCTCACTACACAGCAACCTCTGCTGTCAGGGTGGCTGTGACATGCAGTGTAAAAGCACTTTCAGAAGTATAGAAAAGCGCCTTACAAGTTCAAGTCAGTTTACCATTTAATAGGCGGAGAGCACCAATCTGAACAACAACACAGGGGCACATCTGTGGGGGTGTTTTAACTCTGTGTAGAATAAAATGGATCATTTAAAAGGGTGGAACTCTGTATGATGCCGAGATGTAGTTGCATTATCTGAAAGAGTGTTTATTTACACTTTGAAGACATAATTCCTCGATTTGGCCACAAGATGGCCCCAGAGAGCTTTGACTGAAAAATCCCCAAACGATAAGGGGTAGAAATGCTTCCATTGCCTTTCACTTTGGAATTAAATATGTGTATTCAAAAAGCTTTAATATATATAAAATAAATCAAAATAACATTGGATGTGAAGCTGAGTAATAATTCAAAGGAGCCTCTGAGGGAGTAAAAGCCACTCATGACACTGTTCATGTCTGTGATGTTCTGAAGAGACAGAATCACTGACCTTTCAGAGAGCAGTCCTTTGGAACAAAAACAAATGTACTGTTTTTTTCTTCTAAATCTTAAAACAGTATCATAACAGATAGAGTAAAAACAAACATGTAACACCATATATAAAAAAAGGTTTATGATAAACAGATGTGTTTGTTCACCACCTTATTTGCCTCTATGAAGGTTTATTCTCTGATGGGCCCACTGCCCAACAGAAATGTAGTTTTGCTTATGTAAATTATGTAATCTGAATTACCTTTCAAACAATACACCGACAGGAACGTTTACATACTGCTCTTGTGTTACGTTTAAAGCAGTTCAAGATTCATTCAACATTTTGCTTCTCTCTATTTTATTAACATAGCAGGAGCTGAATATTCCTGACTCGATAGCTGACCTTCCACATAACAATGTAAATGAATATTTCATCATGTCTCTGCTTTTGTATATTTGATAAGCGTGCTTGCTTTGGTTCACAGTGAATGTTTAAATCATACCATTGAATTTCAGTTTTTACACACATTGGTTTTTTTCCACCTCTATTAAATAGCATTTATGTTGTAAATGTTATTCAATTTGGGATTGGATAATATGTGGGCTACACATGGGTGCTGTCACAGTACCGGTTAACTCCTTCTTTCCTCCCACTTTCATTAACCAATGAGGGATGTCTCGCTGTGAGTAGGAGTGTATTACACGTTTTCTCTAACTGTACTCTTTGACTCTGAGGTGCATCTTAACGTTAGTCCTGTACACCTAAACACATTTTCCTGAAGTGACTTGTGAGCTCCAGTACTTTCTTTACTGCCTGAGAGAAGGAGTCCACTGAATTAAATCTGTGTTATTTTCATTATACAGATTTTCCTGAGGTGCAGATGTATAAATTAAAACGAAAAAAAATAAACATCTAGTGAAAACTAGAGCCAGAAATCCTACAAGACATATATAAATGTGATAAATCCAGATTTTAAAACGTACTAGGATAAATATCTAGGACACTGATGATGACAACCATAAGCCAATAATACTATGAAGGTTATGTCGACATACCCCACAGGCGATAATCTGAGATAATCTGATCAGGAAAACAATAGATTCTCACATTTTGGTCCTCTTTATTCTTATCATTTATCAAAGGATTCATTCACCCCACGTTGTTTATGAGCAGTGACAGTCCAAAGACATGTATTTGTTCAATCAGAGAAAATACAGCAATGCCGTCACTCAGGTGGAGCATGAAAATGAGTCTTTATTCAGCTCCAGCTGCACAGTATAGAGCGTCTGATGAATAACAAAGCATTCACAGAAATCCTCAGCACATTCAAACTTCTCTGCAGTCTGCAGGGAGAGCCGGTCTTAAGTTGTCTCCAATTGAAAAAGCAAACACTGTGAAATACATATTCATGTGTTCCTGCACCATAAACCTTTCTTATAAGTTCACCACGAATGGGAATGCAGCACTGTTCATCAGTGTAGAACTTTCTATGAAAACAAGAAAACCAGCCGCAAAAAAACCCCCAAAAAACCTTTAAATGTTGATAACTCGGGTGAGTGTCTCACAGCACAGCAATAACGATGACGGGAAACGATGGAAAACGTATGCACAATGTGAGTTCAGTGTTGGAACAGATGTCTCTCTGTCTGCAGAGCATTTTGTACATTTCTCTATCCTGCACACTTGTTAAAGAACAAGAAAGCCAACTTGCAGAGGCTCTCAAGTATAATGATGCTCTGAATAATACTTAAGCAACCTTGATGGTTGAGTGCAAGAGAAATCATTAAGACTGCAGCAGTCAACACTTTCCAATCAGTTTTACTTATAAATGCAGGAATTGGCTGGTATGATGAATCTGAAATGATTAATCTTGTTTTTTGAAGAATAGATTTAGTGATACCAATCTCAGCTCAGGACAAAGCTGTTGAAGTTGTCTCTTTGTGATGAAGATATTCTAGTTTATCTCTCTTTTTTTTTGCTTGTGTTTTCAAACATGCACAAAGTTGTTCGAGACGGCCTGCACGAGTGAACACAAACGTAAACACTCTTCACCCTCATGTAGTTTTTCTCTGTCAGCCCCTTTCCACATGAAGTAAAGGTGACCTGATGTGTGAACGCACCAAGCGAAAGTCCAAAACAATCATGTAGCGTGGGTAATGAAGCTTTTATCCCGTGACTTAGGTGACATCTCTGTGCGTGCATCTTTCTGCTGATCTTTCTGCGCGCATTCAAGTTGTTTCAAACCCTTTCATGCTCACTGTTTGTTCATAGATTCTTTGATTACGTGTGGCATTGATAAAAAGACAAAAAGAAAAACGGTCTTTACCATGATGGACTCTGGCACATCGTCTGCCATCTTGGATCCCACAAGCATCTTTTTGACATCATGTCTTGCCCCCTGAGAACCCCTTCTTGTCTGACAATACTTCATGCTGTAAGAGCGTGATGTTTTATATAAGGAGATGAAATTGCTTGTGTGATACACTTTTGTCACGTAGATTCAGCATTATTCTCACTATAACAGGATATCCACATGTGGGTATGACAAGTTGGTTTTTGTTCAATATTGAATGTTCCTAATTTTACTCCTTTTAATTTTTCATGTCATTTTCTTGCTTCTTTCCTGGGCTCATGCTAATGTAGCTGCCATCCTAAATACTCAAGCTACTGACACGTGGCAGGATTAGAGGGAAACATGGCACACACACTTTTTTCTGTTGAATTTCCTCTTTTCTTTTGATTTTTTTTTTTTTTTTATTAGAAAAGAAGACAAAAATCCTGAATGTGTAATGAGATGTAAGGAATTAGCAGGAGTGGTCTGTTTGTCCTCCAGGTGTCAGGTTTGCTCATCATTTTTTGCAGACTTTGTTTTGGTCTGTTTGGATTAGCCATCTCGTCCAAAATCCAGTATTAGCCTCTGTGCCCTGCTCAAATTATTCCTGCACAAACTAAAAACAGGCCTGTTTTGACAGCTTCCCCCTGCATGCTGCTGCTTCCAGCTGGAGGGCCAGATGCAATTTCAAACAACACAACAAAATCCCATCCCCATAAGGCTGGAACCCTGCTTCTTTAGATTTAATCACAGGCATAACCCTTGTTCACCTCTCATAATTGAGCAGTCCTCCTGCATTAGCCTCACCCCTGTTGCTTTGGAAACTGGGCAACCTTAGAAAGTGAAACAAAGGGGTCTGAGCACCTCAGAGCACAGGTCAGTCCATATTTCTACATCAGGGGGGTGAGCTCACCTGGGGAATTCATGTCAAGCTGAGTCCAGTCTGCTTCTGCTTTCAGACCCACACCTCTTCACACATGAAAGAGCAGCAGCTGAAGATTTGAGAGGGAGGCTGGGGAGAAGGATGGAGCTTTGTTGTGTGGGTTTGGAAATAGGCTTATTGTTGAAAAAGCTTTAGCCGGGGTGTTTGAAAACTGGCAAGTTGCACACGAGGATGCCTGCCTCGAATTTAACGTTGATTTGATTCCGTGTATTTATTTCAAAGGCAAAGGGAGGTTATCAGGGGGCATTTAAACCAACTCAAAGACAGTGTTGATGGGAGTGTTGATCTTAGGTCAGTCTAGTTCAAATTGAAAACATTTACAATGATGTTTATCACATATTCCTCTTGCATTCACAAACAAATTATAATTGTTTCAGTATAATTCACACTTTCACGTTTTTCTTGAATTATGAGGGTAAATATGGTGAGTAGTTCTGAATGCTGTGTTGGTTCACCTCTCAGATCCCTGGTTTAAACCTTGGCTGCACATGGGAATCTTTTCGTGTAGAGTTTGCATGCTCTACTTGTAAATATGTTGGTTCGCTCCGGGTGCTCAGACCTCCTTCTGCAGTCCAGAGACTTGACTCATATTTGCCTGTAGGCTATAGGTGTGAGTGTAAGTGTGCATGGTTGTCTCTTTGTCAGCACTGTGGTTGACTGGCAACAGACTGTTAAGGAGTACACTGCTTCTCGAACAATGACTGCTGGGATGTCTGTAGCCCCCTGCATCCTAAAATGGGATGTGAGGTAATAATAATAAATGAAAGGAAGGATGGAAAAATGTTCCATTTTTCTTTCAAACACTAAAATATAAAATATTGAACAGCATTTGCCAAATTTTGCAGAGTGACTCTATAGGACATTGATCTATACGGTCGTCCGCTCCCCTCCGTACAGACGCTGCAGTCCTCAAAGTAGGCAGCCCGGGTTATCAGCCAACCTGTGACTCTTTCCCTGTATTTCATTCCCCACTTTCTCCCCTAGATTTCTGACTTAAGGGAAAACACCAACCCCAACCTGTAAAAATAAATCTTGATGACAGCTATATCATAAATGATATATATATTATTTCTTATTGTGTTTGTTTTTATTTCTGGCATGTTGAATCCATTCGTATTTATGTTGTGTCTATCCACGGGCTTCTATCTCCTAACCCTAACCCTAAATTAGGCCTATATAAATAATGTGAACAGTATGACATATTTTATCATCTTTAAATTACATTTTAAAATGAGTGGTTTAGTCTAAATTACTTTTCAGATTTAAAAAAAAAAGAGTGTTACAAACGTCCCCAATTTCCCCTTAATCTACTCATTTCATGTTCTGGATTTAATTCAGATTTTCATCCCAAATAGATTATGTCATGGTCTTACTTAGGCACCTGCACAAACCACTATTAACCAGCACAGGTGTACAAGTCAAGTTATAAAAAAAAACTAGCAGTGATTTAGCGGATGTCATCACCTCTGGTATCAAAATAAGAGCAGACGCTCACTCCAAGAGTTCTTGAAAAATGGTTGACGTAAATAATGCGATTTATTATGAAGCCTGTAACCGGAACTTGTACTAGAATAAGCTATTACGTGCACACTCTCGCTGAAAGAGTCTCTCTCTCTCTCTCTCTCTCTCTCTCTCTCTCTCTCTCTCTCTCTCTCTCTCTCTCTCTCTCTCTCTCTCTCTCTCTCTCTCTCAGAAAAAAAAGGACAGGATGACAAGTTGCGGACTTGTCGGCTTCCCGCGGCCGTCTGGGTAAGGGCAACGCAGCAGAGCGTTAACAGGAGACGGAGAAGAAGAGTGTCGGAGGACTTCCAGCGACGGATCTGTTGCTATAATTAACACTTTGACCGCAAAGTGGGGGGGGAAAAAAGAGCGATTCCTGTGGCTGCGGGATCAGACGGCGTCCACATCTCCTCACCTGAAGTGTCCCTTACCTTCCCCGGCTCCCGTGCCTGCTGCTGAAAACCACCTGACAGACTTGAAGAGCCTTCTTTGCCTGAGGCGACTTTGAGCTCATATATAAAGCAAGAACAAGGACATTAACACGCTGAGAAGTGGAAACATCAACCATGGAGGTCTATAGCACTTCGAGGAAACTTACTTTGCTCTGTTTTACCTTCCTGTGGGGGCTCTCGGGTGAGTCTAAATACCATCTTTCTGTATGCGTTTCTTCACATGAGGTTTGCATTTATGACCCTCTATAACATAGGCTGCACACTTCATTTATTTTACCTGGCCAAACCAATACAAAAAGTTGGCTTCTAATGGACTCCAAGGTGACATTCGTTCTCTACATTCACCACAGAAACATTTTCATCATGCTGTTGTCTTGTCTCCTGTTGTCAACACAAAGTGCATTCATTCCCCATATGTTGTGCCCTACTTTTATAAATATCTCCCTTATTCCGTGATTGATTATGAAACGGAACTCTAATTCCCACCACATCTTAATGACTAATGAGGAAATTAGAGAAAAAGGCTCTTTTTTTTTCTGGGGCTTCTCCTGAATGTGTGCCAGAGGATGAAGAGGTGGGAATTAAAGCTGAAACACCTGTTAGTGTGAAACAAGTGTGCTACACATGATTATGTCTTCCAGGGAAGAATAATCCTTTTATGGCTGCAGCAACATTAGCAGACTCTCTCTAGCAATGTATTTAACTCCTACTTCCACTGACAGCTGTACTGTACAGGCAGCCTACTTTTCCTCCTGCCATCTTTTTGATTTGAAAAATTGGGCCACTGTGCAGCTGCATGTTTTTATAAGGAGTGAGACGTTTCAAATGATTAATTCAGGTAAAAAATCTCAACAGCGGGATCTTGAGGGGAGCATCATTTTTTACACATTATGGTGTTTCATTGGACACTTAGAGGTGCTTCTTGAGAGAAGTTTTGAAGTTTCCTTTTAGGTCTTCCCCCTAAAAGTCAACGAGCTGAGAAAACTGCAATTCACCTCTAGTCAGGTGAGCCTCTGCACCCTTGATCTGAAAATGCAATGAAAAGGCCAGATTAATCGAGAAGCAACAACACAGCAGCTGTAAACTTTCAAGATGAAGTCCAAAATGGCCTTCAGAGTTTATTGTGTATTTTTTATTCACTTGGAGTTGAGTTATTTAGGAAGGTCTCCACCTCTTCGCAACAATCAAACCCTCTGAAAAAAAAAGGTAAAAACGCGCAATAAAGCAGTTTCCTCTTAAAACACTCAGTCTTACACAACTAACTAACTGTTGTGCAGGATGGTTTGGATGTTTCCTTTAAGGAATTGAGTTGAAGGATGAGGATGAAAACAAACAAATAACAAGCAGGGATGCGGCCGTTTCGTTAAATATGAAGTTGTCAATAACATGAGGCGAGATAATGACGCCACTTCCACATTTAAGGAGTCAGACCAAGTACGGAAGGAATATCTGCCTCCTGTGTGCGAGCCTCCGTCCCAACAGGAAACAGGACTGACTACTGTCAGATTGTGGAGGCACTTTGTAATTCGTAGCACTCAGTCGTGACAGGAGCCAACAGCTGAGCGGCTACCAGCTGGTTTAAAGGAGCACAGCCTTTTGGAGGAAACACTTCCTTCGTCTTTATCATTTCAAAAGTTTTCGCCAGCCGCTGGAATATCCACTAACTCCTCTTGACCTGCACCATGTGACAAAAATATGTAAGGTGTGATTACTTTGTTCAGTTTGCGATAATGATACGAAGTGAGACAAATAAAGAAATATTACAGTGCCTGTTAGTTATTCATCACAGTTTCTTTGACTGACGGCTCTTCAAGTGTTTTAGTAATACCTTTTTTCCAAACCCAGATTAAACCCACATAGTAGCTTTTTTTTATTCACTGCTAATCTGAGGGTAGCTGATATTTTAGCTTCACCTGACTTCATCTACAGTCTTGACGTTATTCTCAGGCCCAACACAGATGGGGATTTTGAGTCATTTTATTATTTGGGTACTCTTATTTTTTTTAGTAAAAAAAAAAAGTACATGATTACTGGTAAATTGTGATTATTTAAAATAATACATCGTGGACGGACCGTTGTCTTGAAATCCCAGTTCTGATTAGAGATGGTAACATGACTCTGTGGGAGATAATCACGAGTCATTCCACTCTCCTCGCTGTCCTTGGCCGTGATGCTGGCATGTACAAAGGAAGCCTTCTCCTTCCATGGGACTCAATGGGAGACTATCTCCTGTCATTGTTTTGCTTATCGACAGGTTGATGGTCTCCGCTGGCTTCATCTCGACGATGTTTTCTAACAGGGATGACAAATGATGCGGTCCGTCTCCGCAGGTTTCTCCTTGTGCTTTAAGTGCTTGTGGTTAAGCATCGATTCGTGTTTAACACCACATACCTTCAACTGCACACAATCTTTTCCTTTCATGTCAAAGTAATCCCACACTTGACTTTCGAGTTCAACTATTGTAGCCTAAATGAAAAAAAACAATTGAGCGCCCGTATTCGAGTAGTGAAACTTTACTAATAATGATGTCAACATTTAAGTACAGTCATTCCAACTATCTAATACACATGTAGAGTGAGATGTCTTTGCTTTGTTACATCAAATAATTGTATTTTTTAATGCAACAAATTCCGAGTTTTGCAGTGTGTTGATGGTGAAAGATCGATAACGATGAAATCGTGCAGCAAGTGGAAACACACAGAATGAAAATCTGTTCTTCATGTTTCAGGAGTTAAAAGCCCAGCTGTTGCTAACTTAGTAAGTAAATAAGCCGACTAGAACACTTCATCCTGTTGATTGAGGGTTTAAAAAAATCGTGGTTAATGGACTTAAGCGTATAGAAGTAGCCTGCTGGAAGTGTTTTAAATCAGGGTGACAGTAAGTCGGTGTCTCCATTCGTCTGGAGGGAGCTGAGCAGCTGCAGCCTGGCTGACCTTGAACCCTTCACACCTTTAAAATCATTATCAAAGTTGACTTATTATGCTATTTCCCATTTAAATCTCATAAATGAATAAATAAATAAATGAATGTGGGATGCCCACACTAAAGGGGGTCAACGTTTCAGCTCATGAGGTACATGTATGTAGGAGTGGCAGCCCTGCAGTGTTTTGCCTCTGGAAGGCGTCACGGGAGCTGGTGGTGCAGAAGAATGGGGACACGTGCGGAGGGAGGTCTTAAAGAGACGGCAGCTGAAACAAACCGTTTCAGTCAGAGGCTGCAACGATGAGCTTTATGGTTGCTAGTTAAAGATATAAAAAGGAAAAATTAAGTGTTTTAAGCTGCGAATCTTCTCCAAATGTTTTTTTTTTCCAGACTGACAACATGGAAGGTGAAAATAATTATACTATGGGGTCTTTAAAAAATAGAAAACACTTTGCATGTGTATTTTATTAGATGGGTGAATAGAAGAGTGAGTCAAACATCCGCACGCTGTCGAACTTGCATGATCTCATTTTTTTGGCAAGTTTGTTAGAAAGGTCGGCCTTCCTGAAAAAAACGTTCTCTCTATTAGTAGAACCAATTGTTACTTCGCTTTAAACACTTAAAGGAAGCTGAATTGAAACATTAAAGTGTGACTGGCAGCAGGGCTTAAGAGACACTCTGCTAAACGTGCGTCGCACAGGTAAAACCTCTGACTCATGTTGGGGGGTGTTGTGGAGCTGAAGTGAAAAAAAGAGTCACATCTTCTCATTAAACGGCTAAATCTGACTCGGCTCACAAATGTGTGCTTTGGGTGCAGCGCGAGGAGTAAAATTTAGCGTCTATCAGACTGCATGACTCGACATTCAAGGCGCATGATTCAGATTTGACTCCAAATCATCCATTTAAAATAGCATTCAGAGATTCCTTTTTTCACCCTCTCATTCATTTTAAATATAATTTCACCGTCCTCCTTGTCTCCACCGAACTCCAAGCACGAACGATAAGGACGTTTTCAGTTAAAGGTGGTCAGAAAAGCTTCGAACATTCAGATAAGCTCATCTCTGACAGAGAAACAGGAGATATCCATTTAAGTCCGGAAGCTCCATCTGCTTCAGGTGAGTGCGTGTTCGCTCCCTCGCACAGCCTGCTCGCTCTCTTCCAGCCTGTGAGACATAAAAGCAAAACGGGAGCTGCACATTCTGCCTCAGTTTGCT
This sequence comes from Symphodus melops, assembly GCF_947650265.1. Taxonomy (NCBI): domain Eukaryota; kingdom Metazoa; phylum Chordata; class Actinopteri; order Labriformes; family Labridae; genus Symphodus; species Symphodus melops. The sequence continues at coordinate 4,613,432 of NC_136701.1, read as the reverse complement.
TTTGGCTGTCCACAGACTGTGTGTGCTCTTCAGCTCTGTTGCCAAAACAATCACATGGGCTGACACAGGCAATCTCACTTCTGCTCCAGGGAGTGGCAGTACCTGGACAGAAAAAAAAAAAGCTCCCACACAGACCTCTAGATGATATTATGGTTGAGACACCTTTAAGGCATGTCAGGGACTGATTGCGAGTAAAGCCCTCAGGTGACTAATCTCGACTTTTAACAGCTGTGGTGATTCAGTGTCAATGTCCAACAGGACAACAATATGAGCGCAGCAGCGGACCTTGACCTCGGCGTTTGACTGGCCATCAATCGCCCCGCAGGTGTGTCCTGAAAACACCGAGCCCGCCCTGACAACAGGGAGAGGAAGCGTTGGTGAATAGCAGCCAGTGGCAACAGGAAAAGCCGAGCGCTCCTCGAGTCCCCCGATGGAGCCGAGAGCAGGAAGTGAGCAAACATCCTCCGACAAACAAGAGCGGGCCCAGTTTGTGTTTCAGCGAGAAATCAGAGCAGAAGAGAAGGCTGCAGTAACAGACGGTTCGAAACAGAACGAAGACAGAAGATTTGAACACACGGTGCTCATCTGTCGATTTTGGATGATCGACAATCCGGAGTTTTACTGTTGGTTAGACAAACCAGACATCAAAGACACCTGCTTGGGTTAATTATTGTTTTTTTTTTAAGTTAATAGGCCGCTTGCATTGACTATTGAAGTTGTTGCAACTGATTCTTCAGTGGTTGTCTTTTAGGGAGCTCCCCTAACAGATGTGTAAAAGCATACATAAAACTCACACCAGGCCGTGATAAGCCTTAAACAATAAACCAATAATGAAACGCCTAAAGTTCCAGACTTCTCTTCGTATAACGTCCAGGTAGGAACATTAAACACACACATAGTTTAAAACCACAGCAGCTCAAACATGTTACGATAAAGTCCACTAAAGTGCAGTCCTTCCCTCTGTTCTTTGTCTCTGCATGATGTGTGGCGTAGTTTCATAAACTCATTAACACTGTATGAACTGCTGTGTGTTTGGATCAGCTAATTTGATCACATTAGTCCAGGTTCAATAGGCAGTGTGCCTCATTAGGCTCGTTCCTCTAATTGCTGGAATGAATTTGTTTTTGTTCTTAAACTCAAACATGAAATGTCATCTTGTATCTGTTGTTGCTGATTTGGGTTCATGTTTGTCTTCATTTAGGCTTTTAATATCTGAGAAAGGCTTATTATACATGGACATACTGAGGGTTCATGTGTTGTTGGCATTTCTAAATCCCTCCCCATTGTTTCACGAACTGACATAATGTCCTTTATCTCTGTTGTGTGAACGTATTGCGTGGAATAATTAGAAACAAAAAAAACCAAAACATTGTGTAAGCGTTTGTTGTTTGGAGACGCTCCCTTAAAACCACAAAATAGAAAACTTCAAATTATATTCAATGATCCTCCATAACACGGACAAAGACACTCACTGATCCAGCCGCTGCACGGAGAACCAGCTTCCCTCGCACCAGTGTGCACCCTCGCCATTTAGCCTCGGTGCAGAGTGTGACATTACCTCATGCTTCAGTCAGTCCAGGAGACCACCGTAAACTGGACGCTTCCTTATGACGACAATAGCAGCGCAGCCAAACACTATATAACCCACGCCACATACACATAGGGCAGGGGCGTAACCCCCCCACCCGGAAATCTTATCTCTCACCTCAGGTTCCACCCCAAAAAGGCTATTTTACTTCGCCACAGGTGGACTAAAATCCCCTATTCAGGCTCTAGAGCTCATAGTGTTCAGTGTGCAGATGGTTGTTTGAAATGTGTTCAATTACATAGTTAAAATGCTAAGTTGACAGAATAGATGCACTTAATTCAAATGAGTACATACAAACTTCAAAAAGTCTTGAACCAGGCCCTGACAGAGTGTCAACCTGTGCAGCTGCAGTGCCTTCAAATACACTATGTACTGGTGGCTGGTAGTTGAGTTTCCAAATGAAAACAATCTGTGCGTTTTAAAAGTCTTCCTGTTTTCAAATCAAGTTGTTTGTTCGCATTGATGCTCACTGAGGTTGAGGGTTCAAACTCTAGCGACTCCCGGGAGTTGATCCTGGGCTCCAGACCGGTTGACTTGGAACGATTCGAGCGTTTGAATTCCCCTGGTCGTCTTCAGCGGAAATCCAGACAACCCCAATTCCCAAGACTCGTTTTCGACGCCGCCATCGCCCTTCAAACTTTGACATGAGCCTGTGCTGTGTTTTTTCAGCCAGATGTGAACACATTTACATGAGCACACATGATAAGCCGGGCGGCCTTTATCAAAGGCCACCTGCTCAACCAAACAACCTACGATGCCATGTCTTATCCACCGTTGTACAGTCACTCTTCTATCCGGACTCTCCATGCGGCGTAAAGAACATGGTCATCTCTGTTCCGGGTGGGTCTCACAGTGGACTTTACTTATTCAACAAGGTCAGCCCATGTGAGCTTCAAAGGCTGCTCTGGGATGTCGGAGGCGAGAGCACGGAGTAGTGAATGAGCGCGGTATTTTTAGCTTCATGTATTATTTTAACACGGGGCCACTTAGGGTGCTAATCCTCCCTATAACACAACATGTCTCACAGCCTGGCACACTGACACACTCCATATACGACACATTGATTTCCTGTTTCACCTCCCATTGTTACCCTGACAACTGTTCATCCTAAAATATATTATACATCCCCTGAGGGCCGTGTGTAAGGCGGCCCTGCCTTCTTACTACCAGGGCCTTATCTCTAATTGCCTATTTCTTAGAATAATACCAAATGGATGGCAAAGCCCCTTTCCACTTTGAGCCGGGATTAGAGCAGTTTGAAGGCCGCACTCCTCATGTCTGGGTCCCTAGCAACTGGTGCAATTTTGATTTGAGGAAGGAGATTGAGGGATTTATCTATACATAATGACACAGAAATACAACAGTGCTGTTTCTCCTCGCCGGCCGAGGCAGTTTGCTGTCCAATCGTCAGCCTCTTGTAATCCTGTGTATTTACACTCACTGGTGCTCTGTACATGGCCCGGCACAACAAGAACCTGCAAGGAGATTAGTATAGGTTAAACCCTCACAGTGATGGATAAAGAGCAGGCCAAACACACGGCAGGAGGAGTCACACACAGTTGAAACATTACTGCAGCTTCTTCTTTTCTCCCTGACCTTGTGAACCGACTACTGTCAAAATCTTCTATCACACTGCGTTGTGTTTGTTAATCCTCGAGCTTCCAGTGTCTCATACTTAGCCGTCCAACGTTTAACAAGCTACAGAAAAGTAAAAACAAGGAGCCTTCGTCATGTGGCTTCTCTTAGTCGTCCGCTTGTGATAACCCTTCAGATCTTTACTGGTCTTTTGTGCTCATCTTATATTTGTAGTCCCTTTGTGTCCTTTTGTAGTCCTTTTTGAATTTTCAAAGGCCTGTTACCCTATTTATATTTTTTCCCCTTAACCCGACGTGCTGCTCGTCCACAGGCAAGGCAGGCAACTGCTTGGGGCCCCACACAAGTCAGGGGCCCGAGACGGCCTGACACATTTGAACCAAAGCAACGACACATCATGTTGCAATGACAGTAGGAAACCTCCCTAAGGGGGCTTCATCTGACAGTATTATTCAGTATTATTCCCCCTGATACAGTTTGGGTCCCAACAGAACCGTCATGGCCAGACAGCACCATTCAGTCATTGAAGAGACGCTTTGAAATCATAGCAAACATGTTCTTACACGTTTTATTTTGTCCCATTTATAAAAAAAAAAATTGTTATTCAATTTTTTTTAAATGTTGAGTCCACTAAAGGTCACACCAAGTGTCACAAGTAGAAAACTACAATTGACACATTTCTAAGTAATTTAAAGGAACTACAAATAATGCACCCAGGGCTTTTTGTTCTTTTTTTTTTTTATTTATTTTTTTTTTTTCCTGTTGAACTGAACTCGTTCTGAGCCAAGACCCCGAAACAAAGTGGGGGTCAAACTGAACTGTGGTTTCTGTGAACACTCCGACAGTCCCTCCAAATCAGACTGGTGCATCGCTGTGGAGCCACTTTTGTCCTTTTGTTTTCCCTTGTAGTTATTTTGCAATGTTCAGATTGTTGGGGGTCTTTATTTGTTGTTGTTGTAGCAGTTGAGCTTTCTGCTGTCGTCGTTTTAAGGTTCCTCGTGTTTCTTCGTAGACACATATGGTGTACCTTATTCATTATGCATCTCTATCATCGTGCAGCCTCTCTCTGTAGTCTTGTAGCTTCTCTGTCAGGTCACTCAGTGTCTCTTTCTTGTCTTTTTGCACTGCTTTATAGATATTTTGTATCATATCATCGATTACATTTCCAAAAAGAAATGTTCACAGACACGAACATTTACACTTCAGCCGTAATTTAATTAAAAAAGTCCATGTAGCCGGGGGTCATGTTAACACCTTGATCTAATTATCTTACCTGAATGAAAGTCCCATTCACAGGATTAATGAGTGATTAAAGAATGTGGAGCAGTGCAGTATTAGCTGCATATATTAAAGTCTCCTCTGACCTCTGAAGACCATGTTCAGGCGAACTGCCCGAAGTTTGACAAGTTTCTCCTCCTGCCCCACATTCGACTGAGTCAACCCTATTTTTAAATATACACAAGCAGCCATATTTATAGTCTGGACATGACAGAAAAGTGTGGGAAAGCAGCGGAGGAAAAACAGCACTGGAAACTTGTTGCTTGGAGATGTTTGGTTGTCACTTTTTGAAGCAAGAAAATGGGAGTTTGTGATGTTGTTTCCTCACGGGGCGAGCACAGACGGCGAGAAGAAGTGACTTCAAGGCGTTTATGACACTCATGATGTTGTTGTTGTCCCCTTTTTTTTCTTCTTCTTCTTCTTTGGCTTCTTTCTCTGATCTGTCCCATCTCCATCCATATACCCAGAAGGAAGACGGCCTCCCCTCAGGGGTCATGAGAAAGGCACTGGGCGACTTTCCCAACGTCAGACTCTTAAAGTGACAGTCACACATACTTCCTGACTTCATCCCTCTCTTCCTCCTCCCTTCCTCTCTCTATCAGCCTGCAGTCCACACATGTGACTGTTGATTTATTTCCTGATAGAAATCTGTGGCGAGCAGTAAAACGTGCTTCTGTGTATTGTTTGGCATGTGGGCCACATAAACAGAGTTATTCCCACATGATGTTTGCCTCCCTCCTTTCATAGACAATAACGACTTCCCTCAGCCAAGCCTCATGTGTATAAATAAATAGCAGTCTTATGGTGTATTTATAGAGACATTATCATGATGGATGCAGGGCTTGTGCCATGTCTCCGTAATGACATCTGCCGCTGAACGCCACTCACGATATACGATTGCAGCGTAAGCCGCACACCAGACTTCTAATACGGGGTTTCCTGCGTTTCTCCTGAATCCAGACGCTGACAGTATTCTGGTTAATGACTATTTACAGCTCCGAGAGCAACAGCAGGCTTATCAGGTGGTTCCCAGTCTGACTGCTGTGCTGGGTGTTCTCCCTCTGTGCACAGCCGTCAGACTGCTGATGTCAAAAAAAAAAAAAAAAATTCTTTTCCCATCTGCCTCAGCTCTGAGAATAATAGTAACCACTAATGATTACTAATAATAGGTTAGTGACGTAGTGCTCGGCACAGCCACTGTGCTGACTTATAGAAATATCACAATCACAGGATACAGACACACATGAAATCCTGGCAGCTGTAAAATAACGCTGCCCGTCTGCTTCTTTGTTAAAAAAAAAAAAAAGGTCATCCATCGAAACAGAAGAAATGTAAAAATATTACTGATATGAGAAAAGCCAAATTATTTAATGATCAAACAAAAAGACTCAACATGCTAACTGCTGAGTAGAGATGTTCTCATATCTTTATTTCATGGAGTCGATATATGATTTTGTGAAGCAGCTGCGACTTTTTGATCCAGTAGGTGTCGCCTTGAGCGCCAACATGAAACCAAAACAAACTGCAGTTTGGCCACGCCTTCTCTCAACTGTACTTTGCGTCTTTTATCCTCTTTGTTATCATGCTCTCTTTCTCCCCAACACACCGACAGCATCAGAGCACAGATGTGTGCAGATATTTTCTTCTCACCGTTTGGAGGGAAGCATTTCAAGTTTTCGATGTGCTTTGAGAATCAGATTCAGTTTCTTTGTTTGTGAAAGTCTCTCAATCCTTTTTTTACATTTTGACATTGACAAACACTTCTTATGTTTTTTTTTTTTTGTTTGTTTTTTTGTTTTACCTCTGGGCGTTTATCTGTTCACTGTTTTTATAATTTGGTTCATTCAAGTTTTAAGTTTTTTTTTTTTTAAGTTTAATCTTTGTCACATCAGCAGACAGTCTTGTTTAAAAGGACTTTCATTTTCTCGTCCTTACAACAGAGTCCCCGCTCTGTTTGATAATGTCCACAGACACCTCCAGTAGGTTGGGTGTAACCGTGATTACTAAACATCTGCCCTTTGAGATGTTTGGACACATGCAGTAGGCTTAAAATGGATTTGCTTTTTTTTTTTTTTTTTTAACAGCCATTTCACTTACAGCAGTTCAGTTCTTGCTTTTTGAAAGGGTCGAGGTCTGTGGATTTTTCTCCCACAGGGAAGACGCGTTGCTAAAACGGGGGTTACTTAAAGGAGCCCTCGTGTTGCTGAAGGCTTCAGTGTTGAAGTCAAGACGACGAGACCGAGACTGTGAGCAAACGCAGCCTGCTTCCGGTGCTGCTGACAGATGTTGCAGGCAGAAGTCAACAAACACACATCCTTCTGACCTGTCCTTCAAAAAAAAAAAAAAAGTTAATAAAGCTGTGGACAGACGGGAATTGAGGGCATGAGCTTAGACAAGATAGGCTGTGTTAAATTATTCTTACTTGGAGGTACTTATGGTCGGGGGGGGGGGGGGGGGGGGGGGGGGGGGGGGGCAGTGTGTGGGGGTTAGAGGCTGATGCGTTTACGACTTCAGGGACACTGACATAATCCTGGCCACTAAAGCCACTAAATATGACCCTCATGACTCACACTTATTTATACATCCAGAGCAGTTTCAGTAACAGGCGTATTACATTGTACTTCAGTGGAACAGCTTGTGTGTTCTCTTCCTGCTCTCCATCCTCAACTCAGCTGCTTGGTTTTTTTATTTTCTCCTGAATTCAACAACTGAATGTTCAGTTGTTGATTGACTCTACTGGTAGAGCAATGTTCAAATCTTCTGACCACCCTAAGCACTTTAAACATATATATGACATACACACAGTCACGCACATTCACACACTGAGAGGATGCTACATTCATGCACCTTTTAAGATGGCTAAGCCTTTGGGAGCAACTTGTGGTTGAGTGTTTTGCCAAAAGACACGTCAAGATGTCAATGCCGGAGCCCGTAGACGACCAACTCTACTTCTGAGCTACGACTGGAAGAGACTTTTATTTCCTTGTCATGATTTTTTTGCCTTTACTTGATAGGACAGTGGAATAGAAACAGGAAGTGTTGGGAGGAGAGAGTAGAGGGATGATATGCAGCTAAAGGGCTGAGGATGGATTTGACCCCATGGCCTCTGACGACCATAGCCTCAACCCGAGACTAAACCCGAAAGTGTTGTTTCATCCCTTGTACATTAAACATTTGGTGTGATGGATGCTCCTCTCCACTTCTACAAACTCAAAAATACACACTTCAAAAGCTCAAATCTTAGCACCTTTAAATAATTACTAATCAGAGACATCTCATTACACCTAATTGAAGACACTTTTAATATATTACCAGTCCCTCCAGGGTGTCGCGATGTTGAACAATTCACGCAGGTTCGACCAATCCCTGTGCATTCTGGGCCACCTTGCAATTTACAAGCAGACAATGAGCCCTGAAGGGATTTAATCAGTCAAATGTCTGTCAATGCAATAAGCAGACTGTCCTTAAAGGATGATTGTTCATAAATAAAGCAGATATCAAGTTGTCTCTCTGAGTTATGACTGTCCGTGTCTTTATAAATGCAACGTGAAGCTACAAGCTAACTAAAGAGCGCTAACACAACAATGCAGGCCACAGGTTTGTCCACAGCTTGCGTTTGAGTCCTTTGCGTGAACGCGAGTACGCGGGGTCGGAGGTGTGTCACTGAGCTGAGGCTTCAGTGTGGAGGAGGCGTGGCCAAACAGCAGTCGACATCTACTGGATCAAAAAGTTGCACATTTTCACTGAAGTTTCTTCGAAATAAATATGTATCTTCATTTAAAAAAAAATATATCTGCATAATTGTGGCAAAAAAAGACGTTTTGGTGGATATCTGTATCAGTAAACACACATACTGATGTATCTTAGACTGTCCTATCAATGTCTAACGCAACACTGACATGTATCTGTAAGGGTAAAGATCAGGGTCATAAACATAAAGCGTCTCAGCTTGAGGTCATATCTGTATCTGACTAACACGGTGTGTTTGCATGCACACAGAGAAAAGTAAACTCTTCTCTTAAAGACAGCAGCTGACACTTGTGTACAAAAGAAGAACATCTTTGACTTGGAGAAGTCTAATTACAGTGTCTCAATAAAGAACAGATGGAGTAATAGTGTGTGAGGTGACAGTAAAGCAGGCAGCTCTGGAGAAAAAAAAAAAGTCATTATAGTCACACTATTAAGCCGAAGCCTGCAGGGCATCAGAGCTGTGTTGGTGTTCTCAGCGAGGCAGAACGAGCGCAGGAGAGCTGTTATAGAGACAGAGAGAGGCTGGTTCCTTCAGACAGCACAGAGGGGAAAATACCCCCCTGGTTAACTTCACCCCGGTTAATATCCTTCATCTTCAGAGTGAGCTTCAGTCGTCTCCACAAGGTGTGGGTGACAGATATTTTTTTTTTTTTTTTTTTTTTTGTTACTCAATACAACATCCACACCCACAAAGATCTTCTCATACACTAACTATCCCAATTTAATGACCTTTCAGTTTCAATTCAGTTACACCACAGTAGAAATGTCTCCATTGACAGCACATTCAAAAACTCTGATTTAGTGTTTTGTTTTGTTTTTTAAAGGAAGATTTGTGTGAACAAGTTTGGCAAGGACGTGAAGTTAAAGGACGTTCATTAATCAATTCGTGTTGTGGTTCCAAACACTAGCTTAAACATGAAAACCAACATTTATGAAATAAATATTTCAGTGTTGAGCAAACAGTTAAAGGAGACTGTTTAGGAATTAAATTATAAAATGGCACTCAAGATTGAGCATAAATCTCTTAAGCCCCTTTTGTGGCAATCCGGCCCCTCCTTCACGATGACATTCATTTGTCCTTGATGCTGGATTGTTCTTCCCATCACCAAATTTACAGAGTAGCGTTGTATTCCAGAGTCACAGAAAAAAAAGGTGGTTATAAAGAAAATGCTCCATCAATATTTTCACATAAATGCAGAAAATGTTGGGTTTGCTAATAAACGTCAGGCTGAGCGCTCTGTGCATAATGTTTCATTCAATATGATCTTCACTGTGTGTTAGTCATCTTAAATAGATCTGTATTGGATACGCCTGTCACCGTGTTCCCAAACAGAGGATGAGAGTCAGCATCTGCCAACATGATAAATGACTGTACTGTTGATCCAGCTAATTTAAAGGAGCACTATGTAGCTCTAACACCTGGTGTTTAAAATGGGTACTGCAGTGAAAATTCAAAACACTGGAGAGGGCTGTCTGCCTCCTCCTCTCTACACTCTATGTGCACAGATGATAAGGAGGCTTCCATGTTTAATCAGCTCTGCATCAGTCTCAAAATCTTCCTGCGCTCTAACCTCTCTCCGTCTTTCCAAAACGTCTACATTATTTATCCTAGCTTGAGCACGCTTCTGCTCATGGAGCTTATTAAAGAAATGACTTTTGGCTTTTTAGTTTGAGCTCAACTAGTCCGTTTGCCGTTTCATTGCTGCAACACCTGTTGGTTTTCTGTTTGCCTTGCAAACTGAGGGGGGTCCAAACGGCCATGTAAGGGGGTCTTAAAGGTCCCATATTATGCTCTTTTTGGGGGTTCATATATCTAATTTATGTGTCTACTAAAGTACGTTCACAATCACTAATGTTTGAAAAAAAGTGTGTTTTCATGTGCTGCCGCTGTGGGCAGGCTTTCTCATCTCTGTATTTCTAACGCTCTGAATCCCCTCAAAGAGAGAAAAAAAGGTCCCACGTGTGCCAAGTCTGATCTGATTGGTCGGCCGATCTGCTATCTCGCAATTGGTCAGTTGTTTGTTCTCAGATATGTCCCGCCCCTTTTACCATATTGGAAATGTTACAGTCAGTCTGAGGGGAGCTTGTCCTTGCTACAACAAGCCAACGGGCTTGGTTCAGTGACATCTTTGTCTTGTGATGTCACAAACCCGTTTTCAACGAGGGGGGGCTTGGGACCGAGCCTTTCATGCGGCTATCTATTGCTACTGCTACAGGAGGACATAGGAGAAGTCTCGTTTCCGGACTTGGACATTTTGCAAATAGATGAGCATAGATGTGCATCATCCTGCATAAGACACCTGAAAAACACTAAAGAGCCCCTAAAAGCAGAATATGGGACCTTTAAAGCGCTTCATGAATATTTGAACCATATTGTGGTCCAAACAATCCAGACCATTCAGGAGCAGAATCTAAAGTTAGAAGGAGGACATAATGACTGCTGCGTTGTTGTCAGAGAAGCATCATATTTAGTTCATGTCTGATGTAGTGAGGTCATTTTATGTTTCATTCAGTAGATTTATTTAAGCACATTTCAAAGCAGCATTAAAGAGATATGGCTCTAATAGAGTCGAGCTGTCTTCAGATGATTCACCAGATAGTCCACAGACTATGGCATCATGGTGTCAGATACTAATGAATGTGGAGCTTTGATTTAGCATAAGCCAGGGTGTCCTGAAGATCCACCATCTGAAATCCTCTCCCACCAGGATGGAGAGCAGGCCACGCTATTGATCACGTTATTTCCTTTTTGTATCCGTCACCCTTCAGTGAACAGTATCCTCCGTCACCTCGGTGCGTAACGCTGACGCCCTGTATCTTTAAGCCTGGACCTTTCTTACACACCTGTTGACGCCATATGACAAAACCTTTTTAAATGTCTCCAGTGTTATTTTTTTGTGTAATATTTACTTAGACATTCAGTGAATGGATACCTAAGATGTTTTTTTTTGGCACAAAACCACTCCACTCCACAGTGAAAATTAATTATACCTTCATTTAATTAAAAAACAAACAAGATTTGGGCATAAATCCTTAAGCTCCCGTTTCGTTCCTTCATAATGACTTTATTATATCTCCTTATAGAAAAGTTATCTCCTCAAACAGCTCCATTTATTTTACTTTTCTCAGAGCGACGAGAAGCACACTGGACCGTACAGGAGAGAAGGAGATTTACGTTTCAATCTTCCTCTTGTGTTCAGCTCTCGTGAAGAAATGATTTTGCAACGTTGACGTTTGCCAGTTAATCACTTGAAAGAACTCCGGACTCTATATGATGAATCAACAGATGTTTAAGTTACGTCTGTCGTTATTCCAAAAACGATCCGAGAATGAAGGTCATCATCTGCTCTCTGATATAATGTTTTGAAAGCATGATTGACATGGCCGTCACAGGAAAGAAAAGAGGTGCAGACTGAGGAAGAATACCAGAACGTTTCCATCAGAGGTCTTCTTCATTTCAGGTTGGAACCTTTCTGAACAAAGAGAAGGGGGGGGCGCGGGGGGGACTTTTCTCGCTGCACAGAACTCCGCTGTTCGTCGGCGTGCTAAAACTCTCATTTCTGTCAGTGGAGTCAGAGTGATGTCATAACTGTTTGTGCTTTCAGGAAGCATCTGGCTCTTCATTCTCTGCTGGGATCCTGTCAGACAGAGTTCAATCAGTGTGAGCCTGTCGTCACTTTTTAGCGGACGTTGTTCAGGTGCGTTTCGTTTACGGTCTGTTGAGGAGACGTACGTTTTATTAAACCTGTAAGTTGTTCAAAATCCTGCAGTATACACAAAAAAAAAAAGGCCTCAGTTTAAGATGCTGGATTTAGCCTTGTTTTTGTTCTCCCGCGCCCCTCCTGC